>NC_060186.1:72036886-72211886 GCF_021184085.1 Oncorhynchus gorbuscha | reverse complement strand
CCAGTTAACTAAAGGCTCTATGACAACTCCCCTTCACCCCTTAGGGACCAGTTAACTAAAGGCTCTATGACAACTCACCTTCACCCCTTAGGGACCAGTTAACTAAAGGCTCCATGACAACTCACCTTCACCCCTTAGGGACCAGTTAACTAAAGGCTCTATGACAACTCACCTTCACCCCTTAGGGACCAGTTAACTAAAGGCTCTATGACAACCCACCTTCACCCCTTAGGGACCAGTTAACTAAAGGCTCTATGACAACCCACCTTCACCCCTTAGGGACCAGTTAACTAAAGGCTCCATGACAACCCACCTTCACCCCTTAAGGACCAGTTAACTAAAGGCTCCATGACAACCCACCTTCACCCCTTAGGGACCAGTTAACTAAAGGCTCCATGACAACCCACCTTCACCCCTTAGGGACCAGTTAACTAAAGGCTCCATGACAACAACCACCTTCACCCTGCTTGACAACCCACCTTCACCCCTTAAGGACCAGTTAACTAAAGGCTCCATGACAACCCACCTTAGGGACCAGTTAACTAAAGGCTCCATGACAACCCACCTTCACCCCTTAGGGACCAGTTAACTAAAGGCTCCATGACAACCCACCTTCACCCCTTAGGGACCAGTTAACTAAAGGCTCTATGACAACTCACCTTCACCCCTTAGGGTTAACTAAAGGCTCTACCAGTTAACTAAAGGCTCCATGACAACCCACCTTCACCCCTTAGGGACCAGTTAACTAAAGGCTCTATGACAACCCACCTTCACCCCTTAGGGACCAGTTAACTAAAGGCTCTATGACAACCCACCTTCACCCCTTAGGGACCAGTTGACTAAAGGCTCCATGACAACCCACCTGTAAGGACCGACTCTGGAAACGAGAAGCAGGTACAGGGAGTGAACATTTAATGGAAGAACAGACAGATATAGGGCGGGCAATCAACAACGTGAAGGAGTCCAGGATGAGTCCAATGAGCGCTGATCCATGTGATGATGGTGACAGGTGTGCGTAATGAAGGGCAGCCTGGCGCCCTCGAGCATCAGAGAGGGTCAGCCGGAGCAGGCTTGACACTACTCCATAGGGACTTCCGGCGCCGACTGAGATGGCCGCCTCGCTTCGCGTTCCTAGGAAACTATGCAGTTTTTTGTTTTTTTACGTGTTATTTCTTACATTAGTACCCCAGGTCATCTTAGGTTTCATTACATACAGTCGAGAAGAACTACTGAATATAAGATCAGCGTCAACTCACCATCAGTACGACCAAGAATATGTTTTCCGCGACGCGGATCCTGTGTTCTGCCTTACAAACAGGACAACGGAATGGATCGCATGCAGCGACCCAAGGAAACGACTCCGAAAAAGAGGGAAATGCGGCGGTGTTCTGGTCAGACTCCGAAAAAGGGCACATCGCGCACCACTTCCCAGTATTCTTCTTGCCAATGTCCAGTCTCTCGACAACAAGGTTGATGAAATCCGAGCAAGGGTGGCATTCCAGAGGGACATCAGAGACTGCAACGTTCTTTGCTTTACGGAGACATGGCTCACTGGGAAAACGCTATCCAGGGCGGTGCAGCCAACGGGTTTCTCCACGCATCGCGCCGACAGAAACAAACATCTCTCTGGTAAGAAGAGTGGCGGGGGCGTATGCCTCATGACTAACGGGACATGGTGTGATGAAGGAAACATACAGGAACTCAAATCCTTCTGTTCACCTGATTTAGAATTCCTCACAATCAAATGTAGACCGCATTATCTTCCAAGAGAATTCTCTTCGATTATAATCACAGCCGTATATATCCCCCCCAAGCAGACACATCGATGGCTCTGAACGAACTTTATTTAACTCTTTGCAAACTGGAAAACATTTATCCGGAGGCTGCATTCATTGTAGCTGGGGATTTTAACAAAGCCAATCTGAAAACAAGACTCCCTAAATTTTATCAGCATATCGATTGCGCAACCAGGGGTGGTAAAACCTTGGATCATTGTTACTCTAACTTCCGCGACGCATATAAGGCCCTGCCCCGCCCCCCTTTCGGAAAAGCTGACCACGACTCCATATTGCTGATCCCTGCCTACAGGCAGAAATTAAAACAAGAGGCTCCCACGCTGAGGTCTGTCCAACGCTGGTCCGACCAAGCTGACTCTACACTCCAAGACTGCTTCCATCACGTGGACTGGGACATGTTTCGTATTGCGTCAGATGGGAATATTGACGAATACGCTGATTCGGTGTGCGAGTTCATTAGAACGTGCGTCGAAGATGTCGTTCCCATAGCAACGATAAAAACATTCCCTAACCAGAAACCGTGGATTGATGGCAGCATTCGCGTGAAACTGAAAGCGCGAACCACTGCTTTTAATCAGGGCAAGGTGTCTGGCAACATGACTGAATACAAACAGTGCAGCTATTCCCTCCGTAAGGCTATTAAACAAGCTAAGCATCAGTACAGAGACAAAGTGGAATCTCAATTCAATGGCTCAGACATAAGAGGCATGTGGCAGGGTCTACAGTCAATCACGGACTACAAGATGAAATCCAGCCCAGTCACGGACCAGGATGTCTTGCTCCCAGGCAGACTAAATAACTTTTTGCCCGCTTTGAGGACAATACAGTGCCACTGACACGGCCTGCAACGGAAATATGCGGTCTCTCCTTCACTGCAGCCGAGGTGAGTAAGACATTTAAACGTGTTAACCCTCGCAAGGCTGCAGGCCCAGACGGCATCCCCAGCCGCGCCCTCAGAGCATGCGCAGACCAGCTGGCCGGTGTGTTTACGGACATATTCAATCAATCCCTATACCAGTCTGCTGTTCCCACATGCTTCAAGAGGGCCACCATTGTTCCTGTTCCCAAGAAAGCTAAGGTAACTGAGCTAAACGACTACCGCCCGTAGCACTCACTTCCGTCATCATGAAGTGCTTTGAGAGACTAGTCAAGGACCATATCACCTCCACCCTACCTGACACCCTAGACCCACTCCAATTTGCTTACCGCCCAAATAGGTCCACAGACGATGCAATCTCAACCACACTGCACACTGCCCTAACCCACCTGGACAAGAGGAATACCTATGTGAGAATGTTGTTCATCGACTACAGCTCGGCATTCAACACCATAGTACCCTCCAAGCTCGTCATCAAGCTCGAGACCCTGGGTCTCGACCCCGCCCTGTGCAACTGGGTACTGGACTTCCTGACGGGCCGCCCCCAGGTGGTGAGGGTAGGCAACAACATCTCCTCCCCGCTGATCCTCAACACGGGGCCCCACAAGGGTGCGTTCTGAGCCCTCTCCTGTACTCCCTGTTCACCCACGACTGCGTGGCCACGCACACCTCCAACTCAATCATCAAGTTTGCGGACGACACAACAGTGGTAGGCTTGATTACCAACAACGACGAGACGGCCTACAGGGAGGAGGTGAGGGCCCTCGGAGTGTGGTGTCAGGAAAATAACCTCACACTCAACGTCAACAAAACTAAGGAGATGATTGTGGACTTCAGGAAACAGCAGAGGGAACACCCCCCTATCCACATCGATGGAACAGTAGTGGAGAGGGTAGCTAGTTTTAAGTTCCTCGGCATACACATCACAGACAAACTGAATTGGTCCACTCACACTGACAGCGTCGTGAAGAAGGCGCAGCAGCGCCTATTCAACCTCAGGAGGCTGAAGAAATTCGGCTTGTCACCAAAAGCACTCACAAACTTCTACAGATGCACAATCGAGAGCATCCTGGCGGGCTGTATCACCGCCTGGTACGGCAACTGCTCCGCCCTCAACCGTAAGGCTCTCCAGAGGGTAGTGAGGACTGCACAACGCATCACCGGGGGCAAACTACCTGCCCTCCAGGACACCTACACCACCCGTTGTTACAGGAAGGCCATAAAGATCATCAAGGACATCTGAACCACTGCCTGTTCACCCCGCTATCATCCAGAAGGCGAGGTCAGTACAGGTGCATCAAAGCTGGGACCGAGAGACTGAAAAACAGCTTCTATCTTAAGGCCATCAGACTGTTAAACAGCCACCACTAACACTGAGTGGCTGCTGCCAACACACTGCCATTGACACTGACCCAACTCCAGCCATTTTAATAATGGGAATTTATGGGAAATGATGTAAATATATCACTTGCCACTTTAAACAATGCTACCTGGTATAATGTTACTTACCCTACATTATTCATCTCATATGCATATGTATATACTGTACTCTACATCATCGACTGCATCCTTATGTAACACATGTATCACTAGCCACTTTAACTATGCCACTTTGTTTACTTTGTCTACACACTCATCTCATATGTATATACTGTACTCGATACCATCTACTGTATGCTGCTCTGTACCATCACTCATTCATATATCCTTATGTACATGTTCCTTATCCTCTTACACTGTGTATAAGACAGTAGTTTTGGAATTGTTAGTTAGATTACTTGTTGGTTATCACTGCATTGTCGGAACTAGAAGCACAAGCATTTCGCTACACTCGCATTAACATCTGCTAACCATGTGTATGTGACAAATAAAATTTGATTTGATTTGATTTGACCAGTTTGCTCCATTTCATGGTTGTGTGGTGCAGTCTATGAGGCTCTCCTGGTTAGCTTGATACTAGTGGTGAGACCTGTCACTCACACTCACAAAGAGCTGTTAGACTGCTCTAAATTCCAGTATTGATTGTGGACAGATGGAGGTACTGATTATATCATGAACAAAACCAGTGGACGTGACAATGAACAATACCCTACTACTGACAACCGGACAGTGTGGCAGGGCAGGGAGTGGGGAGTAATAACTTTAGTGGGAAAATATATATATATTTTTACATTTATTATGTTTTAATTGTGATTTATCAGGTGGTGGTGCAGTACTCCTACTTCCAGCGGCTATGACCAAGGGCTTCATTCATCAAAGGCGTGTGTGCACAAAACAATCTACACATTGCGTGCTCCAGTTTTGGTTGGTATTTGGTTGGTTGGTATTTGACTGGAAAATGTGCGTATCCACGCAAATCTCAGAGCATGCGTATGCACGACTTCTAGTGGTTGATCAATTGTATTGCAAGCAAATATTGTTATTATGAGGGAAATTTCAGTTGTTTGATGCACATGAATGATGTATAGTGGTTGGCTAATAAAAACATAAAGTAGGCATGAAGATAAAACAGATTGGTTTGCTGTTGGTAAGGAGATCGCATGGCAGCATGTAGACTACTGTGTTTATAGGCCTAAATCATCATTATATTGCAGGTCATGTCTCTCCTTTTCTGACATGACAGGTTTAGGGGTAATGGGACACCTAGTCAGTTCAACTGAATGCATTCAATGGAAATGTGTCTCCCGCATTTAGCCCAACCCCTCTGAATCATTGGTGTGGGGGGCTGCCCAATGTCAACGTCATCAGTGCTGGGGAGCAGTTGTTTTTGGGAGTTGATTTCCTTGTTCAAGAGTGGAATGTTTTGGGGGGTTAACTTCCTTGTTCAAGAGTGGAATGTTTTTGGGGGTTAACTTCCTTGTTCAAGGACATAATATTTTTGTGGGGTTAACTTCCTTGTTCAAGGACAGAATATTTTTGTGGGGTTAACTTCCTTGTTCAAGGACAGAATGTTTTTGGGGGTTAACTTCCTTGTTCAAGGACATAATATTTTTGTGGGGTTAACTTCCTTGTTCAAGGACAGAATATTTTTGTGGGGTTAACTTCCTTGTTCAAGGACAGAATGTTTTTGTGGGGTTAACTTCCTTGTTCAAGGACAGAATGTTTTTGTGAGGTTAACTTCCTTGTTCAAGGACAGAATGTTTTTGTGGGGTTAACTTCCTTGTTCAAGGACAGAATGTTTTTGGGGGGTTAACTTCCTTGTTCAAGGACAGAATGTTTTTTGGGGGTTAATTTCCTTGTTCAAGGACAGAGCGTTTTTTGGGGAACAGCAGTTTTTTTCCACCAGAGGGGCCCCAGGAGCGACTTTAGGAAACCCTGCTCTAGGCTACGTGCTGCACCACAACAAGCCATTTATCCATCGTTCATTTAATAGCTGAACATGCTTCAAAGTAAATAGTCGTAAGAAAATAGCCTATTTAAATATTTCACAGTCCATCTACACATCACACACACACCTCTTCTCTGCTGTGACATCCTGAGCTCCCCAGGGGTTAAATTAAGAACATCAATTTTTCAGGTGTAAATGAAGCAACACAGTGGTGTGGTGCTGGCAGTAAGAGGAGAAGCACTGACCAGAGAGAGAAGGAGCAGGGGAGATATCATGTATCACAGCTGCTACTGCTAGAAAGAACTAGACACACTGATGAGACAGGCCTGTGAATTACGTGTCTGTGTGTGCGTGTGTGTGTGGGGGGGGAGGGAGTGGCGGGTCACTTCTCTTTTTCTGGACTCTAGAATCAATTGGACCCACTTTTCTTCATATAGGGTCCTGTCAGGAGTTTTCCTGACTGCGTGACTGGTCAGTACCAGGAAGAATGGAAAAACAACAGCCCTATAATGATTCCTGTGCGGTATTGGGTAGTCTCACAGAGCTGAGTCCCACAGGGTTCTCCAGTAATCTAACACCTTACAGTGCAACACCTCTGATCCCTAGTCATCCCAAATCAACCTATAACATCTCTATTCCCTGGTCAACCTATATAAACCTATACCATCTCTATTCCCTTGTCAACCTATATAAACCTATAACATCTCTATTCCCTAGTCATCCCAAATCAACCTATAACATCTCTATTCCCTGGTCAACCTATATAAACTTATAACATCTCTATTCCCTGGTCAACCTATATAAACTTATAATATCTCTATTCCCTGGTCAACCTATATAAACTTATAACATCTCTATTCCCTTGTCAACCTATATAAACTTATAGTATCTCTATTCCCTAGTCATCCCAAATCAACCTATAACATCTATATTCCCTAGTCATCCCAAATCAACCTATAACATCTCTATTCCCTAGTCATCCCAAATCAACCTATAACATCTCTATTCCCTGGTCAACCTATATAAACCTATAACATCTCTATTCCCTGGTCAACCTATATAAACTTATAATATCTCTATTCCCTGGTCAACCTATATAAACTTATAACATCTCTATTCCCTTGTCAACCTATATAAACTTATAGTATCTCTATTCCCTAGTCATCCCAAATCAACCTATAACATCTCTATTCCCTAGTCATCCCAAATCAACCTATAACATCTCTATTCCCTGGTCAACCTATATAAACTTATAGTATCTCTATTCCTTTGTCAACCTATATAAACTTATAGTATCTCTATTCCCTTGTCAACCTATATAACCTTATAGTATCTCTATTCCCTTGTCAACCTATATAAACTTATAGTATCTCTATTCCCTTGTCAACCTATATAAACTTATAACATCTCTATTCCCTGGTCAACCTATATAAACTTATAACATCTATATTCCCTTGTCAACCTATATAAACCTATAACATCTCTATTCCCTGGTCAACCTATATAAACTTATAACATCTCTATTCCCTGGTCAACCTATATAAACTTATAACATCTATATTCCCTTGTCAACCTATATAAACCTATAACATCTCTATTCCCTAGTCATCCCAAATCAACCTATAACATCTCTATTCTCTGGTCAACCTATATAAACCTATAACATCTATATTCCCTTGTCAACCTATATAAACCTATAACATCTCTATTCCCTAGTCATCCCAAATCAACCTATAACATCTCTATTCCCTAGTCATCCCAAATCAACCTATAACATCTCTATTCTCTGGTCAACCTATATAAACCTATAACATCTATATTCCCTTGTCAACCTATATAAACCTATAACATCTCTATTCCCTAGTCATCCCAAATCAACCTATAACATCTCTATTCCCTAGTCATCCCAAATCAACATATAACATCTCTATTCCCTAGTCATCCCAAATCAACCTATAACATCTCTATTCCCTAGTTATCCCAAATCATCCTATAACATCTCTATTCCCTAGTCATCCCAAATCAACATATAACATCTCTATTCCCTAGTCATCCCAAATCAACCTATAACATCTCTATTCCCTAGTCATCCCAAATCAACCTATAACATCTCTATTCCCTAGTCATCCCAAATCAACCTATAACATCTCTATTCCCTAGTTATCCCAAATCATCCTATAACATCTCTATTCCCTAGTCATCCCAAATCAACATATAACATCTCTATTCCCTAGTCATCCCAAATCAACCTATAACATCTCTATTCCCTAGTCATCCCAAATCAACCTATAACATCTCTATTCCCTAGTCATCCCAAATCAACCTATAACATCTCTATTCCCTAGTCATCCCAAATCAACCTATAACATCTCTATTCTCTAGTCATCCCAAATCAACCTATAACATCTCTATTCCCTAGTCATCCCAAATCAACATATATAATATCTCTATTCTCTAGTCATCCCAAATCAACCTATAACATCTCTATTCCCTAGTCATCCCAAATCAACATATATAACATCTCTATTCCCTAGTAATCCCAAATCAACCTATAACATCTATATTCCCTAGTCATCCCAAATCAACCTATAACATCTCTATTCCCTAGTCATCCCAAATCAACTTATAGAACATATTGGCATCCTGTATGTCATTTTGAAATCCAAGTTTATCCAACTCTAAATCTATATACGGTATTTTCTCTCTCTCTCTCTCTCTCTCTCTCTCTCTCTCTCTCTCTTCTCTCTCTCTCTCTCTCTCTCTCTGTCTCTCTCTCTCTCTCTCTCTCTCTCTCTCTCTCTCTCTCTCTCTTTCCCTTTCTCTCTCTCTCTCTGTCTCTCTATGTCTCCCTCTCTCTCTCTCTCTGTCTCTCTATGTCTCCCTCTCTCTCTCTCTCTCTCTCTCTCTCTCTCTCTCTCTCTCTCTATGTCTCCCTCTCTCTCTCTCTCTCTCTCTCTCTCTCTCTCTCTCTCTCTCTCTCTCTCTCTCTCTCTCTCTCTCTCTCTCTCTCTCCCTCTCTCTCTTTCCCTTTCTCTCTCTCTCTGTCTCTCTATGTCTCCCTCTCTCTCTCTCTCTGTCTCTCTATGTCTCCCTCTCTCTCTCTTTCTCTCCCTCTGTCTCCCTCTCTCAATTAAATTCAAATGGCTTTTTTTGTATGTGATACACATGTTTACATTTCCCAAGCAAGTGAAATAAATAAACAAAAATAATAAAGACATTTAAAATGTCATATTATGTCTATATTACAGTGTTATAATGATGTGCAAATAGTTAAAATACAAAAGGGGAAATAAACATAAATATGGGTTGTATTTACAATGCTGTTTGTTCTTCACTGGTTGACCTTTTCTTGTGGCAACAGGTCACAAATCTTGCTGCTGTGATGGCACACTGTGTTATTTCACCCAGTAGATATGGGTTTTTATCAAAATTGGATTTGTTTTCAATTCTTTGTGGGTCTGTGTAATCTGAGGGAAATATGTTTCTCTAATATGGTCATACATTGGGCAGGAGGTTAGGAAGTGCAGCTCAGTTTCCACCTCAGTTTGTGGGCAGTGTGCACATAGCCTGTCTTCTCTTGAGAGCCAAGTCTGCCTATGGCAGCCTTTCTCAATAGCAAGGTTATGCTCACTGAGGTTTTACATAGTCAAAGCTTTCTTTGAGTTTGGGTCAGTCACAGTGGTGAGGTATTTTACCACTGTGTACTCTGTTTAGGGCCAAATAACATTCTAGTTTGCTCTGTTTTTTGGTAAATTCTTTCCAATGAGCGAAGTAATTCTCTTTTTGTTTTCTCATGATTTGGTTGGGTCTAATTGTGTTGCTGTCCTGGGGCTCTGTTTGTGTTTGTGAACAGAGCCCCAGGACCAGCTTGCTTAGGGGACTCTACTCCAGGTTCATCTCTCTGTAGGTGATGGCTTTGTTATGGAAGGTTTGGTAATCGCTTCCTCTTAGGTGGTTGTAGAATTTAATGTCTCTTTTCTGAATTCTGTCCCTTTTTGTGAATTCTTGGTTGGTGAGAGGACCCCAGACCTCACAACCATAAAGGTCTCTCTCTCTCTCTCTCTGGGGTGACTTATGCCCATGCAGAGTTCCCTTCATCACTAGGGCACCCCTCTCACTCTCCATCTCACTTTTTCTCCATATATCTCCATCTCTCTATCTTAATCCCCCTATTGCTCTCCCCCTCTTCTGCCTATTATATTTGTCTATTGCTCTCCCCCCTCTCCCTCGCTCCACAAGTTCTGTTTGTCTTATTGTGCATTTCTCTTTTTATTTCTCTTCATTTTTCCTTGCTGGTACTCGTCGTCTTCATTTTTCCTTGCTGGTACTCGTCTTCATTTTTCCTTGCTGGTACTCGTCGTCTTCATTTTTCCTTGCTGGTACTCGTCGTCTTCATTTTTCCTTGCTGGTACTCGTCGTCTTCATTTTTCCTTGCTGGTACTCGTCGTCTTCATTTTTCCTTGCTGGTACTCGTCGTCTTCATTTTTCCTTGCTGGTACTCGTCGTCTTCATTTTTCCTTGCTGGTACCTTTCATTTTTCCTTGCTGGTACTCGTCGTCTTCATTTTTCCTTGCTGGTACTCGTCGTCTTCATTTTTCCTTGCTGGTACTCGTCGTCTTCATTTTTCCTTGCTGGTACACGTCGCCTTTGGGGCTTTTCCTTGTTTCATTATTGTCTCTCCTTCCATGTACCTATGAGACTACACTCATCTTTGATCGCTGTGAGATACTGCTACACTGTCACGACAACAGAGAGCCTCTGAACTCATGCAATATTCACAGACGATGATATAACTTTCCCTCTAATGAAAAAGCAAAACGCCAGGCTGAGGCAATACAAAACAGCTTTTAATAATGGCCAGACTGTTAGAACAGGAACAATCTCCCTCCGTGTGTGTGTGTGCGTGTGTACACATACATGTGTGTGTGTGTGTGCGCATGTGTGTACGTACGCGCGTGTGTGTGTGCATGCACCAGCAGTGTTATCCGACCATCTATTGCTAGTGGCGTATAGATCACCCGTTCTGTAGAGCTCATACATTGTTAAGTACGTCTGCACTATGGGGAGAACCTGCACCGTGGGGCCCACTACCACCACAGTGCTTATCTGCAACACATGGATTAACTGCGCCATGGGACCCATCTACACCATGGGGCCTACCAGCACCACTGTGTTCATGTTTGCACCATAGGGACTACCTCCACCATGGGACCTTCCATCACTTTGATAGGTTATGTATATCATGGAGCTATGGTGATGTTAACATCAACAGTCTGAAGTGCACCTAAAACTTTCTAGTCCCCCCCCTCCTTTCCCCCATCACACACTCCCTATGTCCCTTATGTAATACCATCGACCACACGCACGCACACACACACACACACACACACACACACACACACACACACACACACACACACACACACACACACACACACACACACACACACACACACACACACACACACACACACACACACACACACACACACACACACACACACACACAGAGAGAGAGAGAGGGGGAAGAGTATTGCAGCAGCATCAGCAGCTCTTCCTAGGGATGAACCTCAGGCAGCATTGCAGAGAGGCAGTGTGTGTGTCTGTCTGTTTATGTGTTTGTGTGAGTATGTGGTCAGAGAGGGATCCCCCCCCATTTTTAACCGCACAGTATCCTGGGATTCTCTCCCTCACTCACACACACTCACACACATACACACCAGCTATTGCCCATTGCAGACTGGAGAAGACCTTGCAGTGGGACAGAGTATGGAGGGAAGAAGGGAAGGAGCTAATGGACCAGTCTTGTAGAGACAATTATAATACAGTACCAGAGGAGAGGAGAGGAGAGGAGAGGAGAGAGGAGAGGAGAGGAGAGGAGAGGAGGGAGAGGGAGGGGAGGGGGAGGGGAGGGGAGGAGGAGGGGAGGGAGGAGAGGAGAGGGGAGGGGGGGGGAGGGGAGGGAGAGGAGAGGAGAGGAGAGGAGAGGAGAGGAGAGGAGAGGAGAGGAGAGGAGAGGAGAGGAGAGGAGAGGAGAGGAGAGGAGAGTCCTTCAAGACAATTAGAACTTTATGGACCTTTTGGGATTTGTTGAGTGAATTTGAGGGGACATTTTTATTACATTTCTGACTCCAAAACACTACTTGACCCCCATCTAGTAACCCCACAGGTCAATTATCATTAGGAGCACTGGGCCTTGACACACACAAGAAGCGACCAATGCCAGCCTTTGGAATGTCTTCATCAACACTAACATTTTCACCATCAAAAATAATAACTAGACCAACTCTACTGAAAACCAAAGAGCCAGCAGTCTTTTACTAAGATTTTCTAGATTTCAGTCATCTCATCATAGTACCGTAAAACAAAAGGGAAAGCAACGTGTACAATTCAGAACAGATCTTGTATGTCTTTGTCTGGCAGGATGCACCACTACTCTCCTTTCTTTCTGAACAAGTCTAGATAATGTTCTTGTTAAATGTTAATGTTCTCTTCCGACTAAATAATTGAATAAAACTCCATTTAAAGTGATCTGTTCTCTCTGGCATTCATAGGAGATTTAGACAGTTACACAATGTGTTTTAACAGGGGCTGTTTAAGCCTGTGTTGTTCTAGTGCTTGATGTTGTGTTTTTCCCTTCTATTCTGCATTTACAGTTGTGGATTGACGAATCTGGCAACAATAACCAGCCGACACAGTGGCTTTTACAGTGACGGACATGTTGAGGACCAGTAAACATTTTATCTCTGCTGTGGAAAAACAAGAGAAGAGACGCACGGACACACACACCCTCTCAGAGATGAGAGGGAAAGGATGTGAAGGGTGAGGTCAGAGGAGAGTGGTTTGGACAGACTGACTGGTGTATTCTGTGACGGACGGACGGACGGACGGACGCACAGACAGACAGACAGACAGACAGACAGACAGACAGACAGACAGACAGACAGACAGACAGACAGACAGACAGACAGGCAGGCAGGCAGGCAGGCAGGCAGGCAGGCAGGCAGGCAGGCAGGCAGGCAGGCAGGCAGGCAGGCAGGCAGGCAGGCAGGCAGGCAGACAGACAGACAGACAGACAGACAGACAGACAGACAGACAGACAGACAGACAGACAGACAGACAGACAGACAGACAGACAGACAGACAGACAGACAGACAGACAGACAGACAGACAGACAGACAGACAGACAGACAGACAGACAGACGCACAGCCAGACAGACAGACGCACAGCCAGACAGACGCACAGACAGCCAGACGCACAGCCAGACAGACAGACAGACAGACGCACAGCCAGACAGACAGACGCACAGCCAGACAGACGCACAGACAGCCAGACGCACAGCCAGACAGACGCACAGCCAGACAGACAGACAGACGCACAGCCAGACAGACAGACGCACAGCCAGACAGACAGACAGACGCACAGCCAGACAGACAGACAGACGCACAGCCAGACAGACAGACAGACGCACAGCCAGACAGACAGACGCACAGCCAGACAGACAGACAGACACAGCCAGACAGACAGACAGACACAGCCAGACAGACAGACACAGCCAGACGCACAGCCAGACGCACAGCCAGACAGCACAGCCAGACAGCCAGACGCACAGCCAGACAGACAGACGCACAGCCAGACGCACAGCCAGACGCACAGCCAGACGCACAGCCAGACAGCCAGACAGCCAGACGCACAGCCAGACAGACAGACAGACAAACCCGTCTGTGTGTGCTAGTGCTCTTTTCTCTCTTAAGACAGTAATTCCCAAACTACCCAATTTTGAAATTGGGCAGTTCATCAGTTTTACTCAGTCATTGCATACCTTAGAGAGCACAGGTCGCACCTTAATTGGGGAGGATGGGCTCGTGATAATGACTGGAGTGGAATCTGTGGAATAATATCAAATACATCAAATACCTAGTTTCCAGGTGTACCATTCTACTTGCTCCGTTCCGGCCATTATTACGAGCCGTTCTCCCCTCGTCAGCCTCCACTGTTCGAGAGCTATTTATAACTTAAATGGCCAGATCAACCTGCCCCTGTCAGCTAACATTTTTTAGATAGGTTATTTTGCCCATAGATTTAGTAGTAATCACTCAAATATCACATTAATACATATTCCACACGGAAAAATGTATCGAATTTCAAGAAAATTTGCTTTATAACTGCAAAATGTTCTCTGCACCAACTAGAGGGTTGTGAACAGTTTGTGTCATGAACAGTACTAGTGCCTATAGAAATAGATGCTGGAAGGGGTGTAACATCCCAGATGTTCCCCGATGCTGGAAGAGGGGCCTGCATTGGTGAAGCCCTGTCTTAAGGCACAGGGACATAGCAGTTCAAATAGAACGGAGACCGGTGAAATGTTGACACTACAGTTAGCCTGGTCCCAGATCTGTTTATGCAGTTTAGCCTATTCCTATGGCTGTTGGCAAGGCGAACAAAGGAGCAAGTTTATTTGAAAGACTGTCTGTGTGAAATCAATGACAAATCAATCCATCACATGGAATGACATGGTAAGATAGTCTATAGAGAATGGATGTGCTGCTAGTGCTGTTATCAGAGTGCTGCCTGTGTGATCAAAGAGGTTGATGAGCAGCAGGTGTACACTGGCCACGTCCACACACACACACACACACACACACACACACACACACACACACACACACACACACACACACACACACACACACACACACACACACACACACACACACACACACACACACACACACACACACACACACACACACACACACACACACACACACACACACACACACCAGGTGGGTGGCTCACAGTTCAGTCTGATTGGCTAATCGAGCTAGGCTCGCAGCAAGGGAAAAGCAGATAAGATCGTTTTCTGATCCAAAGAAAAGCAGGTTCCATCTCTGATGAACACACACACACCCGTGCACACACACACACCCGTGCACACACACCCCAGTGCACACACACACGCTGGAGAGATTAGTAGGACCGATTTAGAATGAAAGATGTGAGGCAACATTGACGTACGCTCACTTTGCCATAAGGACTGAGGCTGAGCCATTCTACCTTAACAATATGATCAAATCACAATGCACCGAATACAACAGGTTTAGTAGACCTTAAAATGAAATGCTACCTTACCAGCCCTTAACCAACAATGCAGTTAAGAAAAATAAGTGTTAAGAAAGTATTTACTAAAATTAACTGAAGTAGGAACTTGAAGCGCTCAACCTTCCTCACTACAGCCTCTTCCTGCTCGGCCCTCCTTTTCCTGTAGTCCACAATCATCTCCTTTGTCTTGATCACGTTGAGGGAGAGGTTGTTGTCCTGGCACCACACTGCCAGGTCTCTAACCTCCTCCCTATAGGCTATCTAGTCGTTGTCGGTGACCAGGCCTACCACTGTTGTGGTGTCGGCAAACTTAATGATGGTGTTGGAGTCGTGCTTGATGGTCCTGTAGCATCTGCTTCGTCTGACCACTTTTTAAAGACTGAGTCACTGGTGCTTCCTGCTGTAATTTTTGCCTGTGAGCAGGAATCAGGAGAATATAAGTATGGTCAGATTTGCCAAATGGAGGGTGAGGGAGAGCTTTGTACGTGTCTCTGTGTGTGGAGTAAAGGTGGTCTAGAGCTTTGTATGCGTCTCTGTGCGTGGAGTAAAGCTGGTCTAGAGTTGTTTTTCCTCTGGTTGCACATTTAACCTGCTGGTAGAAATGAGGTAACACGGATTTAGGTTTTCCTGCATTAAAGTCCCCGGATACTAGGAGCGTCGCCTCTGGATGAGCATTTTCTTGATTTTCCAGATCCTTACAAGGCACCCCAAACTACGTCCCCGATATCTCCATCTCTTCTTCATGTGAATGACGGGGATGTGGGCCTTGTCAGGTGTCTGAAGTAAATCCTTTGCGTCAGATTCGTTGAAGAAAAAAAATCTTTGTCCATTACGAGGTGAGTAATCACTGTCCTGATATCTTAAAGCTCTTTTCGGTCATAAGAGATGGTGGCAGAAACATTATGCACAAAATAAGCTACAAATAACACGAAAAAACACACACAATAGCACAATTGGTTAGGAGCGAGTGAAACGGCACCCATCTCCTCCGGCGCCATCATTCAATTATTAGCAACAGATAACTTGATATTACTCATATCGATGACGAAGCATGGTGTGTACAAAACCACATGTTGTGGGTATGAGTGGGCCACCAATACTCAACATATATTTTTAGGAAATACAGTTGACTCAATTTGGATGAATGCAGCTGCCACAGCATCTATTAATTAATACCATATTATCATCAGTCCTGAGTGAGAAACAGACATCTACCATTATAGGGCCAGCCGGGCATCTGAGTGAAGAGTGAAGAGTCAGGATTAGAATAAGTGCTGTTACTCTCTAATTACTGACTTCTATCTAATGAGGAGGAATCAGTCGTTAACAACAAACACCAGCCTTTAATTAACAGGCTCACTTGTTTTTGAAAACACAGAGCAAAGAGCAAGCATATACAGCCATATTGTAAGACATTGTAAAGGCTCAAACATGCTTAAAACAAGTTATAAAGCATTATAAACCAGGTAGTTTGGGTCCTGGGTGCTGATTGGCTAAAAGCCGTGGTATATCAGACATTATATAAACTGGGTAGCCCGAGCCCTGAATGCTGATTGGCTGAAATCCATGGTATATGAGACCGTATACCATGGGTATGACAAAACATTTATTTTTACTGCTCTAATTACGTTGGTAACCAGTTTATAAAAGCAATAAAGCACCTCGGGGGTTTGTGATATATGGCCAATATACCACGGCTAAATGCTGTGTCCAGGCATAAGAACAGGCATAAGAACAGCCCTTAGCCTTGGTATATTGGCCATATACCACACCTCCCTCAGGTCTTATTGCTTAATTATACCTTCAGACTTTTAAAACAAGTCTTTGTGGAAAATAGAAGGATCATGCAGGCCAATGTAAACTTCTATAGTAAAAGTAAAGCCTGAGCCTGATTTAAGAACGTAATAAGAGTTTAGTGGAAGTGGGGGTCAACATCTAACCTTATAGTGTGAGAGATCAGGGTTAGGGAGTAACGGATTGCATGTAATCTGTTACATGTAAGGGATTACTAAAAACGGTAACTGTTATCAAAAATATTGTAATCAGATTACAGATACTTTTGAAAAACGAAATGATTACTTTTAAATTCAGAAAGGATGTTTGCAACAAAAGAAATCCCTGTTTTCTCAATGACATTCTAATCAGCGTTGAAAAAAAGGCGCTGGTTTAAGTTTGTTCCTCCTGAGTGAGTCTGACCACAAGTCAGAGACCATTATGATGACACCAAATGTGTTTGATAGATCCCGGGAAAAGAGCAAGAATAGACTTTTGTAGGCTACAGTCCAAGCTACATCTTCTAATGGTGCGACTGTTGTTGGCAGTCAAAGATTATCCAAGTTGAATAAACCCTTGGAGGTAATGATGACAGCAGTGATGTAGTCTACTGTGATACAGATACCACTTATTATTGATATCTACATAGAGCATTGATGTGAATCACACTGCTGCTCTCTCATTTAGCTACTTGCACCTTACGGATTGTGGTTGTTGTGGATGCCTGTTCACAAATCTAAATGTCTAATTAAACCCAATAATGGTTGAATTCAAGAAGTTTAAGCTGCCTATCAATCATTGGTTTTGAAACCAGTAGACAGACAGTGAAACATGGGCTCTTGCAACAGCAGCATAGTGCGGATCGAAGCCTATGGATTAGAAGTGGGGCTTTTATTGTTCAATCTTATCCATAGGCCTAATGGACACATGCTCAAACTGGCACACTTTTCATAGACTTAAAGGGGCAATCTGTAGTTGCTACATCCATTTTTGGACTTATAAATTATATATATATACATTTTATATATATATACATTTTATATATATATATACACACAGTGGGGCAAAAAAGTATTTAGTCAGCCATCAATTGTGCAAGTTCTCCCACTTAAAAAGATGAGAGAGGCCTGTAATTGTCATCATAGGTACACTTCAACTATGACAGACAAAATGAGAAAAAGAATCCAGAAAATCACATTGTATGATTTTTATTAATTTATTTGCAAAGCAACACCAAATGTTTACTGTTTTACAGTAAACTACCAGAATAGGCAGTCTATATTCAGTGGGGCAAAAAAGTATTTAGTCAGCCACCAATTGTGCAAGTTCTCCCATCATAGGTACACTTGAACTATGACAGACAAAATTAGATTTTAATTTTTAATTTTTAATGACTTCATTTGCAAATTATGGTGGAAAATATGTATTTGGTCACCTACAAACAAGCAAGATTTCTGTCTCTCACAGACCTGTAACTTCTTCTTTAAGAGGCTCCTCTGTCCTCCACTCGTTACCTGTATTAATAGCACCAGTTTGAACTTGTTATCAGTATAAAAGACACCTGTCCACAACCTCAAACAGTCACACTCCAAACTCCACTATGGCCAAGACCAAAGAGCTGTCAAAGGACACCAGAAACAAAATTGTAGACCTGCACCAGGCTGGGAAGACTGAATCTGCAATAGGTAAGCAGCTTGGTTTGAAGAAATCAACTGTGGGAGCAATTATTAGGAAATGGAAGACATACAAGACCACTGATAATCTCCCTCGATCTGGGGCTCCACGCCAGATCTCACCCCGTGGGGTCAAAATGATCACAAGAACGGTGAGCAAAAATCCCAGAATCACACGGGGGACCTAGTGAATGACCTGCAGAGAGCTGGGACCAAAGTAACAAAGCCTACCATCAGTAACACACTACGCCGCCAGGGACTCAAATCCTGCAGTGCCAGACGTGTCCCCCTGCTTAAGCCAGTACATGTCCAGGCCCGTCTGAAGTTTGCTAGAGACCTTTTGGAAGATCCAGAAGAAGAGTGGGACAATGTCATATATGTCAACTGTCCCACTCCATGAGAACCCAAAATATACTGTTTTTTTATTACAATGTTTGTAAACATTGTAAATGTAAACAAACACTATAGCCTCATAACATGGTTAAAACAATATGTTTTACATAATGGATGGTCAGTCCTTGCAATCATAGCTCTGTCTATTAATCTGAGAGTGGTTACATTTCTCCAGGCCCATCCCTCAGCTTTTTACCAAAACAGAGGCGGGGCACCCATTTTGTTATTGTTTCATCTGTGGACTTGCCCTTTAAACAGCTGCATATTATCAAGATATCAAAGTGTCACCAACAAAAAGGTAAACAACAGGCCGATAGCAAAATGCAGCATACGACATTCATTTTTCACATGTAAATAGCCCTTTTCAGGAGTGCTCAAAGCATGCCATTCCGCTGGTTCGAATCCCAGAGCCGACTAGGTGAAAAATCTGTCAATGAGCCCTTCTCTCTAATTGCTCCTGTACGTCGCTCTGGATAAGAGCGTCTGCTAAGTGACTGAAATGTAAAATGTAGACCAAACATCAGGAACACATTCCTAATATTGAGTTGCACCTCCTTTTGCACTCAGAACAGACTCAATTCGTCGGGGTAAGGACTCTACAAGGTGTCAAAAGCGTTCCGCAGGAATGCTTCCCACAGCTGTGTCCAGTTGGCTGGATGTCCTTTGGGTGCTGGATCATTCTTGATACACACGGGAAACGGTTGCGAGTGAAAAACCCAGCAGCGTTGCAGTTCTTGACACAAACTGGTGCGCCTGGCACCTACTACCATACCCATTTCAAAGGCACTTCAATCTTTTGTCCTGTCCATTCACACACACAATCCATGTCTCTAATGTTTAAAGGCTTAAAAATCCTTCTTTAACCTTCCTCTGCCTGGTACGTCTATGTCATGGAAGGAAAGAGAAAAGGGGGAGACCTAGTCAGTTGTACAACTGAATGTATTCAACTGAAACATGTCTTCCACATTTAACCCAACCCCCTCTGAATCAGAACAGGTGTTCATAATGTTTTGTACACTCAGTGTATGTTCAGGCTATGAAGTGCTCCTTAGTCCATCTGACCACACCTCTGTCTTTCACTTCAACACCCACACCCACAGACAGACAGACAGCTTTGTTTTCTTTCTCTGTGTCGTTGAGTGAGCGACAAAGCAGACAGATAAATAAAAGGCCTTTTCAGCGTTGCCACGGGGACATAGCAGAGACTCAACATGGATAAAGCAGACAGATAAATCAAAGGCCTTTTCAGCGTTGCCACGGGGACATAGCAGGGACTCAACATGGATAAAGCAGACAGATAAATAAAAGGCCTTTTCAGCGTTGCCACGGGGACATAGCAGGGACTCAACATGGATAAAGCAGACAGATAAATCAAAGGCCTTTTCAGCGTTGCCACGGGGACATAGCAGGGACTCAACATGGATACAGATCCTGAGATGTGTAGGGAAGCAGAGCAGAGAACTGCATGGAAACTCACCACCACTTAACCAACCTGGCTTCAGCTTCCCCTGGATTGGAGCTTGTCACATCTCTCTACCTGCTCGGGCCCAATCAGTCTGCTCCCTGACACTTCCTGGATGACAAATGGGCAGGCTATCAGACCGGGGTTCAAATACTATTTCAAATCTTTCAAATACTTGGAGCGTTTGCTGTAGCCTGCCTGGAGTGCCAAAGGGATGGGGGTTGCCCAATTAGCAACCAATTTGTTTTATTACTCCAGACAAGCTCAATCAAACCCAGATAAAGTATTTGGAATGATTTCAAACAGTATTTGAACCTAGGTCAGATACAAGCAGGACTGAGCTGTGGAGGTAATAACTCCTTAACCCTGGTGTGGTAATGAGACACTGGATCCGACATGATAATAGAGTGTTTATCAGCTGCCATGTGAGGCGAGACATCTCTTTAATAATGGAGGGCTATGGCCGGTTGACTGGGGTCAGAGTCAGAGCTCAGTGCTGCTGGAGCACCAGGAAGCCATGGCCAGAAGAGGGTTAGGACAGGGTTACGACCATGGAGAGTCAGGAAAGTGTTAGGACTGGGTTAGGACCATGGAGAGTAAGCAAAGTGTTAGGACCATGGAGAGTAAGCAAAGTGTTAGGACCATGGAGAGTCAGGAAAATGTTAGTACCATGGAGAGTCAGGAAAATGTTAGGACCATGGAGAGTCAGGAAAATGTTAGTACCATGGAGAGTCAGGAAAGTGTTAGGACTGGGTTAGGACCATGGAGAGTAAGCAAAGTGTTAGGACCATGGAGAGTCAGGAAAATGTTAGTACCATGGAGAGTCAGGAAAGTGTTAGGACTGGGTTAGGACCATGGAGAGTAAGCAAAGTGTTAGGACCATGGAGAGTCAGGAAAATGTTAGTACCATGGAGAGTCAGGAAAGTGTTAGGACTGGGTTAGGACCATGGAGAGTAAGCAAAGTGTTAGGACCATGGAGAGTAAGCAAAGTGTTAGGACCATGGAGAGTCAGGAAAGTGTTAGGACCATGGAGAGTCAGGAAAGTGTTAGGACAGGGTTAAGACCATGGAGAGTCAGGAAAGTGTTAGGACCATGGAGAGTCAGGAAAGTGTTAGGACAGGGTTAGGACCATGGAGAGTCAGGAAAGTGTTAGGACCATGGAGAGTCAGGAAAGTGTTAGGACAGGGTTAGGACCATGGAGAGTCAGGAAAGTGTTAGGACTATGGAGAGTCAGGAAAGTGTTAGGACAGGGTTAGGACCATGGAGAGTCAGCAAAGTGTTAGGACCATGGAGAGTCAGCAAAGTGTTAGGACCATGGAGAGTCAGGAAAATGTTAGGACCATGGAGAGTCAGGAAAGTGTTAGGACTATGGAGGGTTAGGAGAGGGTTAGGACCATGGAGATCAAGAAAATGTTAGGACCATGGAGAGTCAGGAAAGTGTTAGGACTATGGAGGGTTAGGAGAGGGTTAGGACCATGGAGATCACAAAAATGTTAGGACCATGGAGAGTCAGCAAAGTGTTAGGACCATGGAGAGTCAGCAAAGTGTTAGGACCATGGAGAGTCAGGAAAATGTTAGGCCCATGGAGAGTCAGGAAAGTGTTAGGACTATGGAGGGTTAGGAGAGGGTTAGGACCATGGAGATCACGAAAATGTTAGGACCATGGAGAGTCAGGAAAATGTTAGGACTATGGAGGGTTAGGAGAGGGTTAGGACCATGGAAAGTAAGGAGAGGGTTAGGACAGGGTTAGGACCATGGAGAGTCAGGAAAGTGTTAGGACTATGGAGAGTCAGGAAAATGTTAGGACCATGGAGAGTCAGGAAAATGTTAGGACCATGGAGAGTCAGGAAAGTGTTAGGACCATGGAGAGTCAGCAAAGTGTAAGGACCATGGAGAGTCAGGAAAAGGTTAGGACCATGGAGAGTCAGGAAAATGTTAGGACCACGGAGATCACGAAAATGTTAGGACCATGGAGTCAGGAAAGTGTTAGGACTATGGAGAGATAGGAGAGGGTTAGGACCATTGAGAGTTAGGAGAGGGTTAGGACCATGGAGAGTTAGGAGAGGGTTAGGACCATGGAGAGTTAGGAGAGGGTTAGGACCATGGAGAGTTAGGAGAGGGTTAGGACCATGGAGAGTTAGGAGAGGGTTAGGACCATGGAGAGTTAGGAGAGGGTTAGGACCATGTACAGTTAGGCGAGCTTTAGGACCATGGAGAGTTAAGAGAGGGTTAGGACCATTGAGAGTTAAGAGAGGGTTAGGACCATGGAGAGTTAAGAGAAGGCTTAGGATCATGGAGAGTTAGGACCATGGAGAGTTAGTAGAGGGTTAGGATCATGGAGAGTTAGGAGAGGTTTAGGACCATGGAAAGTTAGTAGAGGGTTAGGACCATGGAGAGTTGGGAGAGGGTTAGGACCATGGAGAGTTGGGAGAGGGTTAGAACCATGGAGAGTTAGGAGAGGGTTAGGACCATGGAGAGTTAGGAGAGGGTGAAGACCATGGAGAGTTAGGAGAGGGTTAGGACCATGGAGAGTTAGGAGAGGGTTAGGACCATGGAGAGTTGGGAGAGGGTTAGGACCACAGAGGGGTAAGAGTGTGTTAGGACCATGGAGGGTGCATTGAAAGGCCATTGGACATCATGACTAGTATTGTGAGTGGAACTAGCTAGGGCTGAGCTCAGTAACACAGAGCAAGGTCCCAAAGTCTACAGAGCAAATTCCCAGTATCCTACATACTACGTTGTGTTCAGTCAGTCTGCTCGCTGTGGTCAGTCAGTCTGCTCGCTGTGGTCAGTCAGAGTCTGATCGCTGTGGTCAGTCAGTCTGATCGCTATGGTCAGTCAGTCTGATCGCTGTGGTCAGTCAGTCTGATCGCTGTGGTCAGTCAGTCTGATCGCTGTGGTCGGTCAGTCAGTCTGATCGCTGTGGTCAGTCAGTCTGCTCGATGTGGTCAGTCAGTCTGCTCGCTGTGGTCAGTCAGTCTGATTGCTGTGGTCAGTCAGTCTGATCGCTGTGGTCAGTCAGTCTGCTCGCTGTGGTCAGTCTGTTTCCGTCTGTACCCAAACCAATTACATCATTGTCCATTTCACACTAAATGCTTTTCACCACACATAACACCCAGCCCTGTGCATCTGGTCCCTGACAGATAAAGGCAACACAACGCATAACACCCAGCCCTGTGCATCTGGTCCCTGACAGATAAAGGCAACACAACACATAACACCCAGCCCTGTGCATCTGGTCCCTGACAGATAAAGGCAACACAACGCATAACACCCAGCCCTGTGCATCTGGTCCCTGACAGATAAAGGCAACACAACGTCTCCCTTTAAAGCCACATGGACCACATCCCTCCCCTTCCAATGTTTTGCTTCAAACATGTTTATATATGGGTCTTTAAACATGTTTATATATGAGTCTTTAAACATGTTTATATATGGGTCTTTAAACATGTCTATATATGGGTCTTTAAACATGTTTATATATGGGTCTTTAAACATGTCTATATATGGGTCTTTAAACATGTCTATATATGAGTCTTTAAACATGTTTATATATGAGTCTTTAAACATGTCTATATATGGGTCTTTAAACATGTCTATATATGGGTCTTTAAACATGTCTTTATATATGAGTCTTTAAACATGTCTTTATATATGGGTCTTTAAACATGTCTTTATATATGGGTCTTTAAACATGTCTATATATATGGGTCTTTAAACATGTCTTTATATATGAGTCTTTAAACATGTCTTTATATATGGGTCTTTAAACATGTCTATATATATGAGTCTTTAAACATGTCTTTATATATGGGTCTTTAAACATGTCTATATATGGGTCTTTAAACATGTCTATATATGGGTCTTTAAACATGTCTTTATATAAACATGTCTTTATATATGAGTCTTTAAACATGTCTTTATATATGGGTCTTTAAACATGTCTATATATGGGTCTTTAAACATGTCTATATATGGGTCTTTAAACATGTCTTTATATATGAGTCTTTAAACATGTCTTTATATATGGGTCTTTAAACATGTCTTTATATATGAGTCTTTAAACATGTCTTTATATGAGTCTTTAAACATGTCTTTATATATGAGTCTTTAAACATGTCTTTATATATGGGTCTTTAAACATGTCTTTATATATGAGTCTTTAAACATGTCTTTATATATGGGTCTTTAAACATGTCTTTATATATGGGTCTTTAAACATGTCTTTATATATGAGTCTTTAAACATGTCTTTATATATGGGTCTTTAAACATGTCTTTATATATGAGTCTTTAAACATGTCTTTATATATGGGTCTTTAAACATGTCTTTATATATGAGTCTTTAAACATGTCTTTATATATGGGTCTTTAAACATGTCTTTATATATGGGTCTTTAAACATGTCTTTATATATGAGTCTTTAAACATGTCTTTATATATGGGTCTTTAAACATGTCTTTATATATGAGTCTTTAAACATGTCTTTATATATGGGTCTTTAAACATGTCTTTATATATGAGTCTTTAAACATGTCTTTATATATGGGTCTTTAAACATGTCTTTATATATGGGTCTTTAAACATGTCTTTATATATGGGTCTTTAAACATGTCTATATATGGGTCTTTAAACATGTCTATATATGGGTCTTTAAACATGTCTTTATATATGGGTCTTTAAACATGTCTATATATGGGTCTTTAAACATGTCTATATATGGGTCTTTAAACATGTCTTTATATATGGGTCTTTAAACATGTCTTTATATATGGGTCTTTAAACATGTCTATATATGGGTCTTTAAACATGTCTTTATATATGGGTCTTTAAACATGTCTTTATATATGGGTCTTTAAACATGTCTTTATATATGGGTCTTTAAACATGTCTTTATATATGGGTCTTTAAACATGTCTTTATATATGGGTCTTTAAACATGTCTATATATGGGTCTTTAAACATGTCTATATATGGGTCTTTAAACATGTCTTTATATATGGGTCTTTAAACATGTCTTTGTATATGGGTCTTTAAACATGTCTATATATGGGTCTTTAAACATGTCTTTATATATGGGTCTTTAAACATGTCTATATATGGGTCTTTAAACATGTCTTTATATATGAGTCTTTAAACATGTCTTTATATGAGTCTTTAAACATGTCTATATATGGGTCTTTAAACATGTCTTTATATATGGGTCTTTAAACATGTCTTTATATGAGTCTTTAAACATGTCTATATATGGGTCTTTAAACATGTCTATATATGGGTCTTTAAACATGTCTATATATGGGTCTTTAAACATGTCTTTATATATGGGTCTTTAAACATGTCTATATATGGGTCTTTAAACATGTCTTTATATATGAGTCTTTAAACATGTCTTTATATGAGTCTTTAAACATGTCTATATATGGGTCTTTAAACATGTCTTTATATATGGGTCTTTAAACATGTCTTTATATGTATTCTCTCTCCATCTTGCTTACATAAGAGGTGGATGCAGGGAGCCCAGGCGGTGCTGGGGGAGCCTGGGGGTGAAAACAAGGATGTTAAACTGAAGGGGTGTTAGAGCTGTATTGTTTTACAATGCAATGGTGAGATACAGCCATGTGAATGAATGAACAGAACAGAGAAGAGATACATTAAATGGGGGCTGGTTGGTTGGCGAGCTATTTTGTGTACTTTGTGTACTCAAAAAGAGCTCTGGGGCTGGTGCTCCACATGTTAGATCTTAATTTGATCACTCTTTTTTTGTTGCTGAGAATTTTCCTGCACAGCAGGAAATCCAACCTTGTCGTGTATTTTAAGTTTAGAGGCTTCTAAAGTTTATAATTTCCACTTAAAATTTTCAGACTTGATTTGCCCAAATTAAAAATGCATCAACCCTGACAAAAATGGCCAATAATTATAATCCACATAATAATTCACAATCCTATTGCTGCAAGATTATTTTTCATGGTTTAACAAACTGACTCAAATGACTACCCCCCCCCCCAAAAAAAGACAGATTTCTGTTTCATCCAAAAATTGCCACAAAATAGAAACATTAAATCCATGATGCAGTGTATTCCCATAGCTTCAGTGTGTTTCATCAGGTGAACAGACAGAAAGGGAACTGGTCTGTATGTATGGGTGTCATCTGATCATTTACATAATGTTGGATAAAAACAGTGGGAAGCAGCCATGTCTGGAAATAACCCAACTGTGTGTGGGAGTCGGGTTATACATGCCCAGGATGTCTGGCTCAATTTGTATTAGGCTAACTCTGTGTGTGTGTGCATGTATGTGTGTGTGTGTACATGTATGTGTATGTGTGTACGTGTGTGTGTGTACATGTATGTGTGTGTGTGTACATGTATGTGTATGTGTGTACGTGTGTGTGTGTACATGTGCGTGTGTACATGTGTGTGTGTGTACACATGTATGTGTGTGTGTGTATGTGTGTACACGTGTGTGTGTTCTGAAAGGCCCCAGAGTCTGCAACACCACTAAGCAAGGGACACCACTAAGAAAGAGACACCATGAAGACCAAGGAGCTCTCCAAACAGGTCAGGGACAAAGTTGTGGAGAAGTACAGATCAGGGTTGGGTTATAAAAAAATATCTGAAACTTTTATCATCCCACGGAGCACCATTAAATCCATTATTTATTTTTTTAAAGAATATGGCACCACAACAAACCTGCCAAGAGAGAGCCGCCCACCAAAACTCACGGACCAGGCAAGGAGGGCATTAATCAGAAAGGAAACAAAGAGACCAAAGATCACCCTGAAGGAGCTGCTCCACAGCGGAGATTGGAGTATCTGTCCATAGGACCACTTTAAACCATACACAGAGCTGGGCTTTATGGAAGAGTGGCCAGAAAAAAATAAGCAAACATGTTTGGTGTTTGCCAAAAGGCATGTGGGAGAGTCCCCAAACATATGGAAGAAATAACTCTGGTCAGAAGAGACTAAAACTGAGCTTTTTGGCCATCAAGGAAAACGCTATGTCTGGTGCAAACTCAACACCTCTCATCACCCCGAGAATACCATCCCCACAGCATGATGCTGTGAGGATGTTTTTCATCGTCAGGGACTGGGAAACTGGTCAGAATTGAAGGAATGATGGATGGCGCTAAATACAGGGAAATTCTTGAGGGAAACCCGTTTCAGTCTTCCAGAGATTTGAGAATGGGACGGAGGTTCACCTTCCAGCAGAACAATGACCCTAAGCATACTGCTAAAGCAACACTTGAGTGCTTTAAGGGGAAACATTTACATGTCTTGGAATGGCCTAGTCAAAGTCTAGACATCAATCCAATTGAGAATCTGTGGTATGACTTAAAGATTGCTGTACATCAGTGGAACCCATCAAACGTAAAGGAGCAGGAGTAGTTTTACCTTGAAGAATGGGGTGAATAGTTATGCATGCTAAAATTGTCTGTTTTTTTGTCGTATTTCTTGTTTGTTCCATAATAAAATATATTTTTACTTCAAAGTGGTAGGCATGTTGAGTAAATCAAATGATATACAAACCCCCCAAAAATCTTTAAGGGGGATGAATACTTTCACAAGCCACTGTATGTGTGTGTGTACATGTATGTGTATTTGTGTGTACATGTGTGTGTCTGTATGTGTGTACATGTCTGTGTGTGTGTGTACGTGTGTGTGTGTACATGTATGTGTTTGTACATGTATGTGTGTGTACATGTATGTATGTGTGTTTACGTACATGTAGGTGTGTGTATGCATTTGTGTGTGTTTGAACATGTAAACTCAGCAAAAAAAGAAACATCCTTTTTCAGGACCCTGTCTTTCAATTATAATTCATAAAAATCAAAATAACTACACAGATCTTCATTGTAAAGGGTTTAAATACTGTTTCCCATGCTTGTTCAATGAACCATAAACAAATAAGAACATGCACCTGTGGAACGGTCGTTAAGACACTGCTTACAGACGGTAGGCAATTAAGGTCACAGTTATGAAAACTTGGGACACTAAAGAGGCCTTTCTACTGACTCTGGAAACACATTGAAAGAAAGATGCCCAGGGTCCCTGCTCATCTGTGTGAACCTGCCTTAGGCATGCTGCAAGGAGGCATGAGGACTGCAGATGTGGCCATGGCAATGAATTGCAATGTCTGTACTGTGAGACGCCTAAGACAGCGCTACAGGGAGACAGGACGGACAGCTGATTGTCCTCGCAGTGGCAGACCACGTGTAACAACACCTGCACAGGATCTGTACATCCAAACATCACACCTGCTGGACAGGTACAGGATGGCAACAACAACTGCCCAAGTTACACGAGGAAAGCACAATCCCTCCATCAGTGCTCAGACTGTCTGCAATAGGCTGAGAGAGGCTGGACTGAGGGCTTGTAGGCCTGTTGTAAGGCAGGTCCTCACCAGACATCACCGGCAACAAAGTCGCTTATCGGCACAAACCCACCATCGCTGGACCAGACAGGACTAGCAAAAAGTGCTCTCCACTGAAGAGTCGCAGTTTTGTCTCACCAGGGGTGATGGTCGGATTCGCGTTTATCGCCGAAGGAACGAGCTTTACACCGAGGCCTGTACTCTGGAGTGGGATCGGAGCGGGAACTTGATGGCCTTGGTGGAAGAGTGGGATAACATCTCACAGCAAGAACTGGCAAATCTGGTGCAGTCCATGAGGAGGAGATGCACTGCAGTACTTAATGCAGCTGGTGGCCATAGAACATTTCTAGGATCCCGTGGTCCTTCTGTAGCTCAGTTGGTAGAGCATGGCGCTTGTAACGCCAGGGTAGTGGGTTCGATCCCCGGGACCACCCATACGTAGAATGTCGCTTTGGATAAAAGCGTCTGCTAAATGGCATATATAGGATCTTTCATCTCATGAAACATGGGACCAAAACTTGTGATTTATATTTTTGTTCAGTATACATATAGCACTGGAGGCTGCTGAGGGGAGGACAGCTCAGTGTAATGTATGGAACGGAATAAATGGAATGGTTTTAGACACGTAGTAGACACGTAGTAGACTGTTACTTTTGATTTTGATTCCCCCCCTTTGTTCAGGGACACATTATTACATTTCTGTTCGTCACATGTCTGTGGAACATGTTCAGTTTATGCCTGAGTCTTGTTATGTTCATACAAATATTTATACATATTTGTTTGCTGAAAATAAACGCAGTTGACAGTGAGAGGATGTTTCTTTTTTTAGCTGAGTTTGTGTATGTGTATGTGTATGTGTATGCGTGTGTGTGTGTGTGTGTGTGTGTGTGTGTGTGTGTGTGTGTGTGTGTGTGTGTGTGTGTGTGTGTGTGTACAAGTATGTGTTTCCAGGCTGGGTGGGGCAACATGCAGTATAACACACTGCCTGATAAACTGAGAAACACAAAGCAGTACTTTTTAAGGCTGCTGCTGTGTTGTTATGGTGAAAATGAGTACGGTAGGGAACTCCTAGTTGGAGGGAAGACACACACACACACACACACAGAGAGAGATCAGAGAGACTAAAACAGAGAAACAGAATAGAGTAGCTACCTGTCTGAGGTGCACTATCAGCATCCTGCCAACTCAACCAACTAGGACTAGAGTCTGTGTTGCACTGTCCAGTACGCATGCACGCAAACACACCAACAGTACACACATGCACACAATACAATCACACCTCTAAAAAAACAAAATTATATCTCAGTACTGCCTGACTGCCTCTGCAGTCTCTCAATGGCCGACCAAAGCCAGTAGAACATTTGACTACTTTTCCATATTTCTGTGCTTCTGTACCACTGTGCTGTGGGGACGATGTTCAACTTGAAACCTTTGCTATGTAAACCCTGTCTACGGTACCCATACTACTGCCACCCTACAGCCCTGTCTGTCTTCATAGGGTGGTTATAGGTGCTGCTTTCCCCATCACACTTTTTACATTCTATTATTATATGCCACTTCGCACTTTAAAGTATACGGTTTACAGCATACGCATACGGTTTACAGCATACGGTTTCCAGCATACACATACGGTTTCCAGCATACACATACGGTTTCCAGCATACACATACGGTTTCCAGCATACACATACGGTTTCCAGCATACACATACGGTTTCCAGCATACACATATGGTTTCCAGCATACACATACGGTTTACAGCATACACATACGGTTTACAGCATACGGTTTCCAGCATACACATACGGTTTACAGCATACGCATATGGTTTACAGCATACACATACGGTTTACAGCATACACATACGGTTTACAGCATACGCATATGGTTTTACAGCATACGCATACGGTTTACAGCATACGCATACGGTTTACAGCATACGCATACGGTTTACAGCATACGCATACGGTTTACAGCATACACATGGTTTTACAGCATACACATACGGTTTACAGCATACGCATACGGTTTACAGCATACACATACGGTTTACAGCATACGCATACGGTTTACAGCATACGCATATGGTTTACAGCATACACATACGGTTTACAGCATACGCATACGGTTTACAGCATACGCATACGGTTTACAGCATACTCATATGGTTTACAGCATACGCATACGGTTTACAGCATACTCATACGGTTTACAGCATACACATACGGTTTACAGCATACACATATGGTTTACAGCACACACATACGGTTTACAGCATACACATGGTTTTACAGCATACGCATACGGTTTACAGCATACGCATACGGTTTACAGCATACACATACAGTTTACAGCATACACATACGGTTTACAGCATACACATACGGTTTACAGCATACACATACGGTTTACAGCATACACATGGTTTTACAGCATACGCATACGGATTACAGCATACACATACGGTTTACAGCATACGCATATGGTTTACAGCATACAGTTTACAGCATACACATACGGTTTACAGCATACGCATACGGTTTACAGCATACACATACGGTTTACAGCATACGCATATGGTTTTACAGCATACGCATACGGTTTACAGCATACGCATACGGTTTACAGCATACGCATATGGTTTACAGCATACGCATACGGTTTACAGCATACACATGGTTTTACAGCATACACATACGGTTTACAGCATACACATACGGTTTACAGCATACGCATACGGTTTACAGCATACGCATACGGTTTACAGCATACGCATACGGTTTACAGCATACGCATACGGTTTACAGCATACACATACGGTTTACAGCATACGCATACGGTTTACAGCATACGCATACGGTTTACAGCATACTACGCATACGGTTTACAGCATACGCATACGGTTTACAGCATACACATACGGTTTACAGCTGTAAACCTCATCCAGAACGCCGCAGCCCGTCTGGTGTTCAACCTTCCCAAGTTCTCTCACGTCACCCCGCTCCTCCGTTCTCTCCACTGGCTTCCAGTTGAAGCTCGCATCCGCTACAAGACCATGGTGCTTGCCTACGGAGCTGTGAGGGGAACGGCACCTCAGTACCTCCAGGCTCTGATCAGGCCCTACACCCAAACAAGGGCACTGCGTTCATCCACCTCTGGCCTGCTCGCCTCCCTACCACTGAGGAAGTACAGCTCCCGCTCAGCCCAGTCAAAACTGTTCGCTGCTCTGGCCCCCCAATGGTGGAACAAACTCCCTCACGACGCCAGGACAGCGGAGTCAATCACCACCTTCCGGAGACACCTGAAACCCCACCTCTTTAAGGAATACCTAGGATAGGATAAGTATTCCCCCCCCCCTTTAAGATTTAGATGCACTATCGTAAAGTGACTGTTCCACTGGATGTCATAAGCTGAATGCACCAATTTGTAAGTCGCTCTGGATAAGAGCGTCTGCTAAATGACTTAAATGTTAAATGTTAAAATGTTAGCATACACATATGGTTTACAGCACACACATACGGTTTACAGCATACGGTTTACAGCATACACATACGGTTTACAGCATACGCATACGGTTTACAGCATACGCATATGGTTTACAGCATACGCATATGGTTTACAGCATACACATAAGGTTTACAGCACACACATACGGTTTACAGCACACACATACGGTTTACAGCATACGGTTTACAGCATGCACATACGGTTTACAGCATACACATATGGTTTACAGCATACACATACGGTTTACAGCATACACATATGGTTTACAGCATACACATATGGTTTACAGCACACACATACGGTTTACAGCATACGGTTTACAGCACACACATACGGTTTACAGCATACGCATATGGTTTACAGCATACACATACGGTTTACAGCATACACATATGGTTTACAGCATACACATATGGTTTACAGCATACACATACGGTTTACAGCATACGCATATGGTTTACAGCATACACATACGGTTTACAGCATACACATATGGTTTACAGCACACACATACGGTTTACAGCATACGCATACGGTTTACAGCATACGGTTTACAGCATGCACATACGGTTTACAGCATACACATATGGTTTACAGCATACACATACGGTTTACAGCATACGGTTTACAGCATACACATACGGTTTACAGCATATGGTTTCCAGCATACACATACGGTTTACAGCATACGCATACGGTTTACAGCATACGCATACGGTTTACAGCATACACATATGGTTTACAGCATACACATACGGTTTGACTCGTGTTTGCATCTCAATGTGAAAAAAACTGTTTGCATGTTCTTCACAAAGAGGACAACAGATGCTACTGAGCCAGATGTCTATGTGTCAGGGGAGAAGCTCCAGGTGGTATCCGATTTTAAGTACCTTGGCATCATACTTGATTCCAACCTCTCTTTTAAAAAGCATGTGAAAAAGGTCATTCAAATAACCAAATTCAACCTAGCTAATTTCCGATTTATACGAAATTGTTTGACTACAGAGGTAGCAAAACTGTACTTCAATTCTATGATACTCCCCCACTTAACATACTGCTTGACTAGTTGGGCCCAAGCTTGCTGTACAACATTAAAACCTATTCAGTCTGTCTACAAACAGGCTCTCAAAGTGCTTGATAGGAAGCCCAATAGCCATCATCATTGTCACATCCTTAGAAAGCATGAGCTCTTGAGTTGGGAAAATCTTGTGCAATACACCGACGCATGTCTTGTATTCAAGATCCTAAATGGCCTGGCTCCCCCTCCACTCAATATTTTTGTTAAACAGAAAACCCAGACATATGGCAGCAGATCCACAAGGTCTGCCATGAGAGGTGACTGTATAGTTCCCCTAAGGAAAAGCACCTTTAGTAAATCTGCATTCTCTGTGAGAGCTTCCCATGTCTGGAATACACTGCCATCAGACACACATAACTGCACCACATATCACACTTTCACAAAATGCTTGAAGACCTGGCTAAAGGTCAATCAGATTTGTGAACATGGTCCCTAGCTGTGTGTTGCCGCTTTCCATGTTGTCTGTTGTCTGTAGCTTGTGAGGTGTGGAAACACTTTGTTGCTTTTATGAATTTTGTTTTGCTGCTTTTTGTTCTATGTTGCTGTGTCTGTATGCTATGTCTTGCTTGTCCTATGTTGCTATGTCTTGCTTGTTCTATGGTGCTATTGTCTATATTGTAATTGTTTTTAATAACTTGCCCAGGGACTGCGGTTGAAAATTAGCCGGCTGGCTAAAACCGGCACTTTTACTGAAACGTTGATTAATGTGCACTGTCCCTGTAAAAATAAAATAAACTAAACTAAACTAAACAGTTTACAGCATACACATACGGTTTACAGCATACGCATACGGTTTACAGCATACGCATACGGTTTACAGCATACGCATACGGTTTACAGCATAGGCATACGGTTTACAGCACACACATACGGTTTACAGCATACACATACGGTTTACAGCATACGCATACGGTTTACAGCATACGCATATGGTTTACAGCATACGCATACGGTTTCCAGCATACAGTTTCCAGCATACACATACGGTTTCCAGCATACACATACGGTTTCCAGCATACACATACGGTTTCCAGCATACACATACGGTTTACAGCATACACATATGGTTTACAGAATACACATACGGTTTACAGCATACGCATACGGTTTACAGCATACAGTTTCCAGCATACACATACGGTTTCCAGCATACAGATACGGTTTACAGCATACACATACGGTTTACAGCATACACATACGGTTTCCAGCATACACTTACGGTTTACAGCATACGGTTTACAGCATATGGTTTACAGCATACGGTTTACAGCATACGGTTTACAGCATACACATACGGTTTACAGCATACACATACGGTTTACAGCATACACATACGGTTTACAGCATACGGTTTACAGCATACACATACGGTTTACATTTACATTTAAGTCATTTAGCAGACGCTCTTATCCAGAGCGACTTACAAATTGGTGCATTCACCTTATGACATCGAGTGGAACAGTCACTTTACAATAGTGCATCTAAATCTTAAAGGGGGGGGTGAGAGGGATTACTTATCCTATCCTAGGTATTCCTTAAAGAGGTGGGGTTTCAGGTGTCTCCGGAAGGTGGTGATTGACTCCGCTGTCCTGGCGTCGTGAGGGAGTTTGTTCCACCATTGGGGGGCCAGAGCAGCGAACAGTTTTGACTGGGCTGAGCGGGAGCTGTACTTCCTCAGTGGTAGGGAGGCGAGCAGGCCAGAGGTGGATGAACGCAGTGCCCTTGTTTGGGTGTAGGGCCTGATCAGAGCCTGGAGGTACTGAGGTGCCGTTCCCCTCACAGCTCCGTAGGCGAGCACCATGGTCTTGTAGCGGATGCAAGCTTCAACTGGAAGCCAGTGGAGAGAACGGAGGAGCGGGGTGACGTGAGAGAACTTGGGAAGGTTGAACACCAGACGGGCTGCGGCGTTCTGGATGAGTTGAAGGGGTTTAATGGCACAGGCAGGGAGCATACGGTTTCCAGCATACACATTCGGTTTCCAGCATACACATACGGTTTCCAGCATACAATTTACAGCATGCACATACGATTTACAACATGCACATACGATTTACAGCATGCACATACGGTTTACAGCATACAATTTACAGCATGCACATACGATTTACAGCATACAAATACGATTTACAGCATGCACATACGATTTACAGCATGCACATCAGGCTTACAGCATAAACATACAGTTTAAACACACAACTTACAGTACAGTATAAGCATACAACTTACAGTACAGTATTAACACAACTTACAGTATAGTATAAGCGTACAACTTACAGTATAGTATAAGCATACGACTTAGAGTATAGAGAGAAGCTTCTCTTCACCTCGCTTAAGAGAGACAGGAACGACGGAGCTTATTGACACAGACACCGTGACAGTTCATCTTTAACCAAGCCAAGGTTGTATTCGTTAGGCACCAAACGTAAGAAAAAAGACTGAAACAGGGAGGGACTACCAGACTTCTCCAATAAGAAACTCTGTCATTTTAGTTTTCCATTTCTAAATATTTTAAACCGTTTTCTGTTGTGTACCCTAGCCTAGCAAATGTGACAGGGTGATGGTGACTCTTGGCTGCACTGGGCAGGGCAAGGAACACCTGGTTTCTGTATCACACCGACAGTGAGGCAGATACCTGAGAGAGTGCCTTTGTTCCAAAGTAGCACCAAGGTGAAAGGTAATCCTGGATAAGAAAGACAGAAAGGTGTGAGTGCCAGTGCAGTGGGTGAGTGGACTCTGGGCCAGTGCCAGTGACAGTGAAGTGACAGTGACACAGATACAGGTGACTCATTTGGTTGGTAGGGTGCAGTCTGTGCTCTACCATGCTGAAGATAAATCACCCTTGAGGGTGCAGTCATTATGGTTAATCCTTCCCCTGTTGATGAAGCCCAGCATGCTGTACATGTTAACTTGTACATTTTACATTGTCTTATACAATCACATCCGCATTCAAATACACACACACAAACGGAAGCACACTCGCGCACACATGTACAAACGCACACACTGCAGTGGAGCAGGTTGAGAGCTTCAAGTTCCTTGGCATCCACATCACCAACAAACTAAGCACACCAAGACAGTTGTGAAGAGGGCACGACAAAACCTATTCCCCCTCAGGAGACGGAAACAATTTGGCATGGGTCCTCAGATCCTCAAAAGATTTTACAGCTGCACCATCGAGAGCATCCTGTCAGGTTGCGTCACTGCCTGGTATGGCAACTGCTCGGGCCTCCGACCGCAAGGCACTACAGATGGTAGTGTGTACGGCCCAGTACATCACCGGGGCCAAGCTTCCTGCCATCCAGGACCTCTATACCAGGTGGTGTCAGAGGAAGGCCCTAAAAATCAAAGACTCCAGCCACTCTAGTCATAGACTGTTCTCTCTGCTACCTCACGGCAAGCGGTACCGGAGTGCCAAGTCTAGGTTCAAGAGGCTTCTAAACAGCTTCTACCCCCAAGCCATAAGACTCCTGAACTTCTAATCAGAAGCCTATCCAGATGATTTGCATCTCAACTACCTCGACACCGGTGCCCCCGCACATTGACACATTGACTCTGTACCGGTACCCCCTGCTATTGTTATTTACTGCTGCTCTTTAATTATTTGTTTTTCTTATCTTTTTCGTAACTTTTGTTTTTAGCTATTTCCTTAAAACTGCAGTTGGTTAAGGGCTTGTAAGTAAGCATTTCACTGTAAGGTCTACCTGTTGTATTCGGCGCATGTGACTAATAACATTTGATTTAATTTTGTTTTATTTGACATACAGGGACAGGATATTGTCAGTAATTTAGCGGAGTGTCACACTTTCACGGTCTAATTAGCTCCTATGTTGCTGTGAACACATCCCACTGACCCTCTGAGCCTGGTGGCCCCTGCCTCGCTCTCATCCATAATAGCTCTGCAGTCACACGACCTGCCTTTGACACGGTTATGGGGATTTCTCTCTCTGGTTCTTGTTCTCTCTCTCTCTTTCTAAGTCTCTCTCGCTCCCTCTCTCTCTGGCAGCAGCAGACATGACCGGGGAGCTGTGATGAAAGCGTGCCTCCACAGCAGGCCTGTGCCCCTCCCTCCCTTCCCCTGTCCGAACCATCATCAGTTTCAAGCACCACTTCCCTCATCTTCTATGGGGGGTGAGAACCCCCCACTCCACATCGACAGGGCTGTAGTGGAGAGCTTCAAGTTCCTCGGTGTCCACATCACTAAGGAATTGACATGGTCCACACACACCAACACAGTCGTGAAGAAGGCAAAACAACAACTCTTCCCCCTCAGGAGGCTGAAAAGATTCAGCATGGGCCCTCAGATACTCATAAAGTTCTACAGCTGTTCTACTATTGAGAACATCTTGATTGGCTGCATTACCTCTTGGAATGGCAACTGCTTGGCATCTGACCGCACTACAGAGGGTAGTGAGTACGGCACAGTACATCACTGGGAACGAGCTCCCTGCCATCCTGGACACTTAAACCAGGCCGTGTCAGAGTAAGACCTTAAAAATTGTCAAAGAGAAGAGCGTCCCGAGTGGCGCAGTGGTCTAAGGCACTGCTAGCTGTGCCACTAGAGATTCTGGGTTCGAGTCCAGGCTCTGTCGCAGCCGACCGGGAGGCCCATGGGGCAGCGCACAATTGGCCCAGCGTCGTTAGGGAGGGTTTGGCCGGCAGGGATATCCTTGTCTCATCGCGCACTAGTGGCGGGCCGGGCGCAGTGCGCGCTGACCAGGTCGCCAGGTGCACAGTGTTTCCTCCGACACATTGGTGAGGCTGGCTTCCGGCTTGGATGTGCATTGTGTCAAGAAGCAGTTGGGTTGTGTTTCGGAGGACGCGTGGCTCTCGACCTTCGCCTCTCCCGAGCCCATATGGGAGTTCCAGCGATGAGACAAGACTCTAACTACCAATTGGGGAGAAAAAAGGGGTGAAAAATACAACAAAAAAAAATAGTCAAAGACTCCAGCAACCCAAGTCAGACTGTTCTCTCTGCTACTGCATGGCAAGTGGTACCGATGCACCAATTCTGGAACCAACAGGAACCTGAACAGCTTCTACCCCCAAGCTTGCTAAATAGTTAATGCAGATAGTTAACCAACCTGGACTAACTCTTTTGACTCATTACATACGGTGTTTATCTATCCTGTCACTTTACCCCACATAGAGTATATGTCAGTGGAGGCTGCTGAGGGGAGGACGGCTCATAATAATGTCTGGAATGGAGTGCATGGAATGTTATCAAACACATGGAAACTACATGTCTGAAACCATTCCATGTATTCCGTTCCATCCATTACCACGAGCTGTCCTCCCCTCAGCAGCCTCCAGTGCTATATGTATACTGAACAAAAATATAAATCACAAGTTTTGGTCCCATGTTTCATGAGCTGAAAGATCCTAGAAATGTTCCATATTCACAAAAAGCTATTTTCTCTTAAATGTTATTCACAAATGTGTTTACATCCCAGTGAATTTGTCAGTAAGTCCAACGGGCCTTACAACCGCAGACCACATGTAACCCCGCCAGCCCAGGACCTGCACATCCGGCTTCTTCACCTACAGGATCGTCTGAGACCAGCCACCCAGACAGCTGGTGAAGCTGAGGAGTCTTTAATAAAGCCCTTTTGTGGGGGAAAACTCATTCTGAGTGGCTGGGCCTATGCACAACCATGGCTGCGCCCCTGCCCAGTCATGTGAAATCCATAGATTAGATTGTTGCGTTTATATTTTTGTTCAGTATGCATATCTACCTCCATTACCTCATACCCCTGCACATGGACTCTGTACCGGTACCCTGCGTATATAGCCAAGTTATCGTTACTCATTGTGCATTTATTATTTCAAATTGTTCTCTCTGCATTGTTGAAAAAAAATGTTTTGTCACATATACCAGATAGGGGCAGTGAAATGTGTTGTTTTATAGGGTCAGTGAAATGTGTTGTTTTATAGGGTCAGCCAAAGGCAAACAATATTTGATTTGATCTAGTGCAGCACCGCAACACGACCACAATAGAGCTTTGCTGACACCAACTGGTCAGAATTGAGTACTGCACTGAGAAATGTGATTTTTGTATTACTGCAATATTATTTCTCTAGTCTAAAATATTGGGGGTTAATTTCAAAAATATGTTTACTTAGCTAGGCATGTCAGTTAAGAACAGATTCTTATTTACAATGATGGCTTGCCAGGGAACAGTGGGTTAACTGCTTTGTTCAGGGACAGAACAACAGATTTTTACCTCATCAACTCAGGGATTGGATCCAGCAACCTTTCGGTTACAGGCCCAACACACGAACCACCTGTTATAAGCTGAGATATGGAATTGTTGAGACTGTCATACCATGGATCAGTTATATATATATATATATATATATATATATATATATATATATATATATATATACACACACACACACACACCGCATTTGAACATTTTTCAACTTTCTCCATATTTTGTTACAGACATATTCTAAAATGGATACAATTATGTATTTTTTCTCAACAATCCTCACACAATATCCCATAATAACAAAGCGAAAACAGGTTTAGCCATTTTCACAAATGTATTAAAAACAGAAATACCTTATTTACATAAGTATTCAGCCCCTTTGCTATGAGACTCGAAATTGAGCTCAAGTGCATCCTGTTTCCATTGATCATCTGAGGTTGCTCTATTACTCGATTGGAGACCATCGGGGTGAATTCGATTGAGTGGACATTATTTGAAAAGGTCCCAGTGTTGATAGTGAATATCTGAGCAAAAACCAAGCCGAGGTTGAAGGAATTGTCCGTAGATCTCCGAGACAGGATTGTGTCGAGGCACAAATCTGGGGAAGGGTACTAAAAAATGTCCGCAGCATTGGAGGTCCCCAAGAACACAGTGGTGTCAATCATTCTTAAATGGAAGAAGTATAAACCATCAACTCTTCCTAAAGCTGGCCCCATCGGCCAAACGTGAGAGAAGGGCCTTGGTCAGGGAGGTGACCAAGTACCCAATGGTCACTCTGACAGAGCTCCAGAGTTTCTCTGTAGAGATGGGAGAACCTTCCAGAAGGACAACCATCTCTGCAGCCCTCCACCAATCAAGCCTTTATAGTAGAGTGGCCGGACGGAAGCCACTCCTCAGGAAAAGGCACATGACAGCCCGCTTGGAGTTTGCCAAAAGGCACCTAAAGGACTCGCAGACCATGAGAAACAAGATTCAAGTTGAACTTTCTGAACCTAATGCCAAGCGTCACGTATGGACGAAGCTGTGGGGATGTTTTTCAGAGGCAGGGACTGTGAGACTTGTCGGGATCGAGGGAAAGATGAACAGAACAAAGTAGAGATCGATCCTTGATTAAAATCTGCTCAAGAGCAAAGGTTCACCTTCCAACAGGACAATGACCCTAAGCATACGGCCAAGGCAATGCAGGAGTGGCTTTGGGACACGGCACAATGTCCTGTAGTGGCCCAGCCAGAGTTCAGACTTGACCCTGATCGAACATCTCAGGAGAGACCTGGAAATAGCTGTGCAGCAACATTCCCCATCCAACCTGAAAGAGCTTGAGAGGATCTGCAGAGAAGAATGGAAGAAACTCCCCAAATAGAGGTGTGCGAAGCTTGTAGCATCATACCCAAGAACACTTGATACTGTAATCGCTGCCAAAGGTGCTTCAACAAAGTACTGAGTAAAGGGTCTGAATACAAAAGTGATATTTTAGTTTTCTGAAAACATGTTTATGCTTTGTCATTATGGGGTATTGTGTTTTTTCCTCAAATAATTGGATCCATTTTAATATAAGGCTGTAACGTAACAAAATATGGAAAATTCTAAAAGGTCTGAATACTTTCTGAACGCTCCATTTAACCCCTTTTCTTGGGTAAACTACGACCTCCATTCACCCATAAAACAAACTCAACCGGTCATACAGCAGAACAGATGATGTCATCGTGTTTGTGAGAATCACCCCTTTCCACAGTGGCGTTAGTTCGTAGCCCAAAAGCTACAGCCATTTTCGTGAATAGACCGATTTTCGGGATGTCTCAGTCTGACAAACACCGCTGTAGCTCGGCCACCTTCACCGCAGATGGGGGTCTCAGTCTGACAAACACTGTTGTAGCTCAGCCACCTTCCACCGCAAATGGGGGTCTCAGTCTGACAAACACTGTTGTAGCTCAGCCACCTTCACCGCAAATGGGGGTCTCAGTCTGACAAACACTGTTGTAGCTCAGCCACCTTCCACCACAAATGGGAGTCTCAGTCTGACAAACACCACTGTAGCTCAGCCACCTTCACCGCAGATGGGCTGTCTCAGTCTGACAAACACCACTGTAGCTCAGCCACCTTCACCGCAGATGGGCTGTCTCAGTCTGACAAACACCACTGTAGCTCAGCCACCTTCCACCGCAAATGGGGGTCTCAGTCTGACAAACACTGTTGTAGCTCGGCCACCTTCACCGCAGATGGGAGTCTGTCTGACAAACACCACTGTAGCTCAGCCACCTTCACCGCAGATGGGCTGTCTCAGTCTGACAAACACCACTGTAGCTCAGCCACCTTCCACCGCAAATGGGGGTCTCAGTCTGACAAACACTGTTGTAGCTCAGCCACCTTCACCGCAGATGGGGGTCTCAGTCTGACAAACACCGCTGTAGCTCGGCCACCTTCCACCACAGATGTGGCAGAACGTCACAGGTGGATGCGGTAGACTGACAGATAGTTCTCACTTAAACCAACAGATTGATGGTGATGTTTTTATTATATTACTTATATTGACGCACCGGTGCGACTCTATATGTGGACTTATAAACAGCACATGCCTTTTGAGTGCTTTGATTTAAGTTGCCCCTACCCAATGATACAGGGATGGATACCTTTCAATGGTTGAGGTTAGAATTGGGGCTAGGATACACTGATCCTAGATCTGTGCTGAAGGTACACTTCTACCTAAAAGGCTACTTAATGAAGGAATTTTTGCTCAGTATAGGACTTGGGTAGAGAATGGACAGAGAATGGAATGGTAGAGAATGGAATGGACAGAGAATGGAATGGACAGAGAATGGAATGGTAGAGAATGGACAGAGAATGGAATGGTAGAGAATGGACAGAGAATGGAATGGAAGAGAATGGACAGAGAATGGAATGGACGAGAATGGACAGAGAATGGACAGGTAGAGAATGGACAGAGAATGGAATGGAAGAGAATGGACAGAGAATGGAATGGACGAGAATGGACAGAGAATGGAATGGAAGAGAATGGACAGAGAATGGAATGGACGAGAATGGACAGAGAATGGAATGGATGAGAATGGACAGAGAATGGAATGGACAGAGAATGGAATGGACAGAGAATGGAATGGACAGAGAATGGAATGGACAGAGAATGGAATGGTAGAGAATGGACAGAGAATGGAATGGTAGAGAATGGACAGAGAATGGAATGGACAGAGAATGGAATGGACAGAGAATGGAATGGACAGAGAATGGAATGGACAGAGAATGGAATGGTAGAGAATGGACAGAGAATGGAATGGTAGAGAATGGACAGAGAATGGAATGGACAGAGAATGGAATGGACAGAGAATGGAATGGACAGAGAATGGAATGGACAGAGAATGGAATGGTAGAGAATAGACAGAGAATGGAGAGAATGGACAGAGAATGGAATGGACGAGAATGGAATGGTAGAGAATGGACAGAGAATGGAATGGAATGGAAGAGAATGGACAGAGAATGGAATGGACGAGAATGTAATGGTAGAGAATGGACAGAGAATGGAATGGTAGAGAATGGACAGAGAATGGAATGGTAGAGAATGGACAGAGAATGGAATGGACAGAGAATGGAATGGACAGAGAATGGAATGGACAGAGAATGGAATGGACAGAGAATGGAATGGTAGAGAATAGACAGAGAATGGAGAGAATGGACAGAGAATGGAATGGACGAGAATGGAATGGTAGAGAATGGACAGAGAATGGAATGGAATGGAAGAGAATGGACAGAGAATGGAATGGACGAGAATGTAATGGTAGAGAATGGACAGAGAATGGAATGGTAGAGAATGGACAGAGAATGGAATGGACAGAGAATGGAATGGACAGAGAATGGAATGGTAGAGAATGGACAGAATGGAATGGTAGAGAATGGAATGGTAGAGAATGGACAGAGAATGGAATGGTAGAGAATGGACAGAGAATGGAATGGTAGAGAATGGACAGAGAATGGAATGGAAGAGAATGGACAGAGAATGGAATGGACGAGAATGGACAGAGAATGGACAGGTAGAGAATGGACAGAGAATGGAATGGAAGAGAATGGACAGAGAATGGAATGGACGAGAATGGACAGAGAATGGAATGGAAGAGAATGGACAGAGAATGGAATGGACGAGAATGGACAGAGAATGGAATGGATGAGAATGGACAGGTAGAGAATGGAATGGTAGAGAACGGACAGAGAATGGAATGGACGAGAATGGAATGGTAGAGAATGGACAGAGAATGGAATGGAATGGAAGAGAATGGACAGAGAATGTAATGGACGAGAATGTAATGGTAGAGAATGGACAGAGGATGGAATGGTAGAGAATGGAATGGTAGAGAATGGACAGAGAATGGAATGGTAGAGAATGGACAGAGAATGGAATGGACAGAGAATGGAATGGACAGAGAATGGAATGGACAGAGAATGGAATGGACAGAGAATGGAATGGACAGAGAATGGAATGGTAGAGAATGGACAGAGAATGGAATGGTAGAGAATGGACAGAGAATGGAATGGTAGAGAATGGACAGAGGATGGAATGGTAGAGAATGGAATGGTAGAGAATGGACAGAGAATGGAATGGTAGAGAATGGACAGAGAATGGAATGGACAGAGAATGGAATGGACAGAGAATGGAATGGACAGAGAATGGAATGGACAGAGAATGGAATGGACAGAGAATGGAATGGTAGAGAATGGACAGAGAATGGAATGGTAGAGAATGGACAGAGAATGGAATGGACAGAGAATGGAATGGACAGAGAATGGAATGGACAGAGAATGGAATGGACAGAGAATGGAATGGTAGAGAATAGACAGAGAATGGAGAGAATGGACAGAGAATGGAATGGACGAGAATGGAATGGTAGAGAATGGACAGAGAATGGAATGGAATGGAAGAGAATGGACAGAGAATGGAATGGACGAGAATGTAATGGTAGAGAATGGACAGAGAATGGAATGGTAGAGAATGGACAGAGGATGGAATGGTAGAGAATGGAATGGTAGAGAATGGACAGAGAATGGAATGGTAGAGAATGGACAGAGAATGGAATGGACAGAGAATGGAATGGACAGAGAATGGAATGGACAGAGAATGGAATGGTAGAGAATGGACAGAATGGAATGGTAGAGAATGGACAGAGAATGGAATGGTAGAGAATGGACAGAGAATGGAATGGTAGAGAATGGACAGAGAATGGAATGGTAGAGAATGGACAGAGAATGGAATGGACAGAGAATGGAATGGACAGAGAATGGAATGGACAGAGAATGGAATGGTAGAGAATAGACAGAGAATGGAATGGTAGAGAATGGACAGAGAATGGAATGGTAGAGAATGGACAGAGAATGGAATGGTAGAGAATGGACAGAATGGAATGGTAGAGAATGGACAGAATGGAATGGTAGAGAATGGACAGAGGATGGAATGGTAGAGAATGGACAGAGGATGGAATGGTAGAGAATGGACAGAGGATGGAATGGTAGAGAATGGACAGAGGATGGAATGGTAGAGAATGGACAGAGAATGGAATGGTAGAGAATGGACAGAGAATGGAATGGTAGAGAATGGACAGAGAATGGAATGGACAGAGAATGGAATGGTAGAGAATGGACAGAGAATGGAATGGTAGAGAATGGACAGAGAATGGAATGGACAGAGAATGGAATGGTAGAGAATGGAATGGTAGAGAATGGACAGGTAGAGAATGGACAGAGAATGGAATGGTAGAGAATGGAATGGTAGAGAAGACAGAGAATGGAATGGTAGAGAATGGACAGAGAATGGAATGGTAGAGAATGGACAGAGAATGGAATGGTAGAGAATGGAATGGACAGAGAATGGAATGGAATGGAAGAGAATGGACAGAGAATGGACAGGTAGAGAATGGACAGAGAATGGAATGGAAGAGAATGGACAGAGAATGGAATGGACGAGAATGGACAGAGAATGGAATGGAAGAGAATGGACAGAGAATGGAATGGACGAGAATGGACAGAGAATGGAATGGATGAGAATGGACAGGTAGAGAATGGAATGGTAGAGAACGGACAGAGAATGGAATGGACGAGAATGGAATGGTAGAGAATGGACAGAGAATGGAATGGAATGGAAGAGAATGGACAGAGAATGTAATGGACGAGAATGTAATGGTAGAGAATGGACAGAGGATGGAATGGTAGAGAATGGAATGGTAGAGAATGGACAGAGAATGGAATGGTAGAGAATGGACAGAGAATGGAATGGACAGAGAATGGAATGGACAGAGAATGGAATGGACAGAGAATGGAATGGACAGAGAATGGAATGGACAGAGAATGGAATGGTAGAGAATGGACAGAGAATGGAATGGTAGAGAATGGACAGAGAATGGAATGGTAGAGAATGGACAGAGGATGGAATGGTAGAGAATGGAATGGTAGAGAATGGACAGAGAATGGAATGGTAGAGAATGGACAGAGAATGGAATGGACAGAGAATGGAATGGACAGAGAATGGAATGGACAGAGAATGGAATGGACAGAGAATGGAATGGACAGAGAATGGAATGGTAGAGAATGGACAGAGAATGGAATGGTAGAGAATGGACAGAGAATGGAATGGACAGAGAATGGAATGGACAGAGAATGGAATGGACAGAGAATGGAATGGACAGAGAATGGAATGGTAGAGAATAGACAGAGAATGGAGAGAATGGACAGAGAATGGAATGGACGAGAATGGAATGGTAGAGAATGGACAGAGAATGGAATGGAATGGAAGAGAATGGACAGAGAATGGAATGGACGAGAATGTAATGGTAGAGAATGGACAGAGGATGGAATGGTAGAGAATGGAATGGTAGAGAATGGACAGAGAATGGAATGGTAGAGAATGGACAGAGAATGGAATGGACAGAGAATGGAATGGACAGAGAATGGAATGGACAGAGAATGGAATGGTAGAGAATGGACAGAATGGAATGGTAGAGAATGGACAGAGAATGGAATGGTAGAGAATGGACAGAGAATGGAATGGTAGAGAATGGACAGAGAATGGAATGGTAGAGAATGGACAGAGAATGGAATGGACAGAGAATGGAATGGACAGAGAATGGAATGGACAGAGAATGGAATGGTAGAGAATAGACAGAGAATGGAATGGTAGAGAATAGACAGAGAATGGAATGGTAGAGAATGGACAGAGAATGGAATGGTAGAGAATGGACAGAGAATGGAATGGTAGAGAATGGACAGAATGGAATGGTAGAGAATGGACAGAATGGAATGGTAGAGAATGGACAGAGGATGGAATGGTAGAGAATGGACAGAGGATGGAATGGTAGAGAATGGACAGAGGATGGAATGGTAGAGAATGGACAGAGGATGGAATGGTAGAGAATGGACAGAGAATGGAATGGTAGAGAATGGACAGAGAATGGAATGGTAGAGAATGGACAGAGAATGGAATGGACAGAGAATGGAATGGTAGAGAATGGACAGAGAATGGAATGGTAGAGAATGGACAGAGAATGGAATGGACAGAGAATGGAATGGTAGAGAATGGAATGGTAGAGAATGGACAGGTAGAGAATGGACAGAGAATGGAATGGTAGAGAATGGAATGGTAGAGAAGACAGAGAATGGAATGGTAGAGAATGGACAGAGAATGGAATGGTAGAGAATGGACAGAGAATGGAATGGTAGAGAATGGAATGGACAGAGAATGGAATGGAATGGAAGAGAATGGACAGAGAATGGAATGGTAGAGAATGGACAGGTAGAGAATGGACAGAGAATGGAATGGTAGAGAATGGAATGGTAGAGAAGACAGAGAATGGAATGGTAGAGAATGGACAGAGAATGGAATGGTAGAGAATGGACAGAGAATGGAATGGTAGAGAATGGAATGGACAGAGAATGGAATGGAATGGAAGAGAATGGACAGAGAATGGAATGGTAGAGAATGGACAGAGAATGGAATGGTGGAGAATGGACAGAGAATGGAATGGTAGAGAATGGACAGAGAATGGAATGGTAGAGAATGGACAGAGAATGGAATGGTAGAGAATGGACAGAGAATGGAATGGTAGAGAATGGACAGAGAATGGAATGGTAGAGAATGGACAGAGAATGGAATGGTAGAGAATGGACAGAGAATGGAATGGTAGAGAATGGACAGGTAGAGAATGGACAGAGAATGGAATGGTAGAGAATGGACAGAGAATGGAATGGACAGAGAATGGAATGGTAGAGAATGGAATGGTAGAGAATGGACAGAGGGGGATAAGTGAGATATGAGTGGATCCTGCATCGATCCCAATACAGTGTTAATCTATTGAGTTCCCCTCTGGCAGAAAACCCTGGCTAAGCAGTTGAACAGCAGAGCAGACTCTGGCCATTATAAAGCCACGCTGAGCATATGAAGGGGGGGGCAGGGGTTAACATTGGACTAAACCTTGGGATTGACTTTGGGTTCAGCATTGCCAGGCAGTTTTGCCTCTATAACGGAGGTATATAGATTATATCTAGTGATTTGGGGTTGGGTTGTGTATACAGGTTAAATCCACTATGGAACCTGCTAAGCAATGAGAGGTAATACGCTGTATCATTTCACATCATTTGTTCTAGGACTCAACAGAGAGCAGGAAGGAATGGCTTGTGCTGAGCAGGTTGATTTAGCCATCACTAGACATGCTGTCAGCTTTACTGACTACGGACAACGTAAAAAGGAATTATGATATGGCCTTTATTCCATCCAGACTATTTCACATTAATCAATGGCTATAAATCCATTTTTCCCCCCTATAGGATTGCATCAAGGTTCTACAATCTTCACAAACTAAGGCAAATGACAAGTTTACTTCAAAATTAAATATTTTATTTGCTGTACATGAATTGTGACTGACATTTTATTCAGATTTTCCTCCCGCATAACATGACAATGAAGTGTAGACGGAGCGCAAATAAAACAACTTTACAAATAAAACCTCAAGGCAACAGGACTACTGTTCAACTGATGGCAGTGAAACATTTGGTCTGGTCGTACTCAGACGGGCATAAGTAGAATTCTTCATAGGCTGCGAAAAAAAAACCAGCAGATGCTCCCATTATATACAGCATGTAACATCTACACAATTCATTATATGTTGAGGATCCTTAAGATGTAAAAAACTGTTGGCAGGTGGTACTTTATACACAGACAAACAAATGCTTTCCCAAAATATGCAATAATGTGTAAAAGACTGGGATTACATGGACGTGATTGTACAACAACCAGACATTGACACATCTCTACTGACCTTGGCCATGCTAAAATACAGTTAACTTCCTTCCTTCCTTCCTTAACACATCTGACAGCATTGGTTAGGTGAAAATGGTATCATGTCCCCTTGAGGAGGGCAGGAAGACAGAAAAAGCGAGAGCGGTGTATCCTTATCAGAATAGTAACAGAGACATGAAAGATGACTAGAAATGGAATACTACAAGAGGTGGGGGTCTCACAGTGAAGGAAACACATCACTAGGGCCAGGGTTTAGCCAGCCATCCAGTCACAACCAATTGTCCTTGACTTGATCCTCGTCCTGTTCTCACCGGCCAGAAGAGCAGGGTTAGTTCAAGACTGTAGGCATCACCTTGTTAAAAAAAAAGGCACACTATGGGGCCTCCCGAGTGGCGCAGCGGTCTAAGGCACTGCATTGCGGGGGGGGTTGCTTTACTTGGCCCATCGCGCTCTAGCAGCTCCTTGTGGCTGTCCAGGTGACTGCAGGCTGACCCTAGTCGCCAGTTGAACAGTGTTTTCTACGACACATTGGTGCTGCGGGCTTCCGGGTTAAGCTGGCGGGTGTTACGGAGTGCGGCTTGGCGAGTCATGTTTCGGAATTTACCTTCGCCTCTCCTGAGCCCGTTAGGGAGTTGCAGCGATGAAACAAGTCATTAGTGGGAAGGGGGGTAAAATACACTAAAGATCCACTACAACTCCACTCCTCCTTTACAACCAGAATTTCGCTTCTCTCGTTTCCAGTTTAGAGAAGGAATGACACTTGTTGGCCTCGCAGATCATATTAACATACAAAGAGCATTAGTCAGTCACTGACCCTACACATTCTGACCTGTAGCTCTCCAGGAGAGGATGGGTAGCCTAGTGGTTAGAGCGTTGGACTAGTAACCGGAAGGTTGCGAGTTCAAACCCCCGAGCTGACAAGGTACAAATCTGTCGTTCTGCCCCTGAACAAGCAGTTAACCCACTATTCCCAGGCCGTCATTGAAAATAAGAATGTGTTCTTAACTGACTTGCCTGGTTAAATAAAGGTAAAAATAAAATAAAAACTCCCTGGCTCTATTTTAGCTCATCCTTTACACTAATCAAAGCTCTCTGTATTGAGGTGACACACTTTCCCCCCCTTCTCTCCACCTCCCTCCAGCCCATGCCCCTCTACCCTGTTCTTAACTGACTTGCCTGGTTAAATAAAGGTAAAATTAAATAAAAAAATTAAAGGAGCTTGGTTAAGTCCACTGACATAAAGGAGAGGACATTATGGCAGTGGAGTTCATCTGTTATCCAGGGTGAAAGAGTACAGCAGGCTGTGAGGGACATTAGGAGTGTTTGATGGTGTATTTGCCTTCCTGCAGCTGAGAGACGTAGAGTTTGGACTTGTCAGGCTGTTTGAACCACACCTCGTCATGGTTTATGGTGGTTATTATGGCGCTGTGCGGAGACGGAAGAGGATTGGATAATAAAATATATTAATTTACATTACATACACCTATATGCCTCTTTACACCAATTCACTTACAGCAACACCTGCATCTAGTGTATGAACGACAACAGTGTATCCACACAAGATCATGCTCCCACACTCAAATGCGCCACATGCAAATATACATACAGAAACACACACACCATTTGAAAACATACATTTCCTACACAGACACCAAGACACACACCTGGTAGTGTGTTGGTCCTTCTTGTTGATACAGAAGGCCTGGCCTCTGCACTACCACTGGCTGTCATAGAACAGTCTGCCCTCCTCTGACCTCGCCACATGGTGGTGTCTGTCCGCCTTGGTAGGGACTACACACACACACAGCACAAACAAGTCATAACGAAGGTACAACAGTTGTTAGCACTATGTATTAACATATACCCACACCATCTAAATACATACATTCAGAAAGTCTTAAATAAGGAGTGAAACTAAGCTGGTACGATCCGGGTGGGGCTACGCCATACCGGGTGGGGCTACGCCATACCGGGTGGGGCTACGCCATACCGGGTGAACAATAATTAACAAAGACGCCAAAGAAACTGTATGCTGCTACACTATTATTTAGCATTACATCATGTCACCTACATGAAACACTGGCAAATGGACTTAAAACAAAGCGCAGCGTGGTTTGGGTTCATCATCATTTATTTTAAATGTGAACCAGCAACAAAGCAATAAAGAGTAACAAACAAAACGAACGTACAGCCTTGTAGGGCTCAAAAACAACAACACAAAAACAAGATCCCACAAACAACAGGTGGGAAAAGGCTGCCTAAGTATGATCCCCAATCAGAGACAACGATAGACAGCTTCCTCTGATTGGGAACCATACCAGGCCAACAAAGAAATAGAAAACATAGAATACACATAGAAATAATAAACTAGAACACCCCCCCCCCCCCCCCAGTCGCACCCTGACTTACTCCACCATAGAAAAAATACTTTTTATGGTCAGGACGTGATATATATATAAAATGTCTTATTCATTAACAAACTATAGGTTTTGGCAAGTCGGTTAGGACATCTACTTTGTGCATGACAAGTCATTTTCCCAACAATTGTTTACCGGTCAGGTAAAACAAATTGAATCTACTTTCATCCCTGCTCTTAATATAATGTGGGACCAGATACTGTAACAAATGAAAGACATAAATCTGAGATTCTTACCATCAACCTTGACCCTGTGTGACCCTAATGTCACCTCCGCCTGTGGTGCATACAGAACAAGATTGAAAAGTTAAATTCCAAACCTAACAAAATGACAACAAAGACTTACATTTGGTTAACTCAAATACCTTTCTTATTGCTGTCCAGTCTTCAAGTACATCGAGGTCTTGCAACATGTAAACAATATATGGACGTGGGAAAGAGTTAAGCAAAAAGCTCAAGTTCTTTATTGATATTAGCACTGACCGTATCTGTATCTAATACAACATCGATAGAGTAAGACGGGTAGACAGAAAGGATATCTGAGACAACAACAGGCTTCTTTTTCTTGACAGGGCAGAAGGGATCCTTCGTCTTGTTCTTCCGTGAACGTAAACCATCGTTCCACAGTTCTGGAATGCAGAGACAGAGCAAGAAGAGCGCAAAGCCACTCAAGACAGTTAGTGCCTTCAGAATATGTTTCCACCCCTTGACTTTTTCTACATTATGATACAACAGGATTTTTTTTTTATAATTGAGAATTTTGGCCACTGGCTGGCACACACACACACACACACACACACACACACACACACACACACACACACACACACACACACACACACACACACACACACACACACACACACACACACACACACACACACACGTCAAAGTGAAATTATGTTTAGACATTTTTACAAATCAGTTAAAAATGAAAAGCTGAAATGTCTTAAGGCAATAAGTATTCAACCCCTTGGTTAATAGCAAGACAGTAGTTCAGGAGTACAAATCTGCTTAACAAGTCACATAATAAGTTGCATGGACTCACTCGGTGTACAACAATAATATTTAACATTATTTTTGAATGACTACCTCATCTCTGTACCCCACACACAGATAATTGTAAGGTCCCTCAGTTGAGCAGTGAATTTCAAGCCCTGATTCAACCACAAATATCAGGGAGGTTTTCCAATGACTCTTAAAGAATGGCCCCTATTGGTAGATGGGTAAAAATAAAAAGTAGACATTGAATTTCCTTTTGAGCATTGTGAAGTTATTAATTACACTTTAGGTGTATTGATAAACCCAGTCACTACAAAGATACAGGCGTCCTTCCTAACTCAATTACTGGAGAGGAAGGAAAATGCTCAGGGATTTCACCATGAGGCCAATGGGGACTTTAAAACAGATTTTTATTTTATTTAACTAGGCAAGTCAGTCAAGAGCAAATTCTTATTTCCAATGAATGACAGGCTACCCCGGCCAACGCTGGGCCAACTGTGCACCGCCCTATGGGACTCGCGATCACGGCCAGTTGTGATTCAGCCCAAAATCGAACCCAGGTCTATAGTGACACCTCTAGTCATGCCACAATACTAACCTAATTGACAGAGTGAAAAGGAAGCCTGTACACAATACAAATATTCTAAAACATGCATCCTGTTTGCAACAAGGCACTAAAGTAAAACTGCAAAAAATGTGGCAAAGCAAATAACTTTTTGTCCTGAATAAATAGTGTTATGTTTGGGGCAAATCCAACACAACAAATTACTGAGTCTCTCTATATTTTCAAGCATACTGGTTGCTACATCCTATTATGGGTATGCTATTAATCACTAATGACAGGGGCTTTATCAGGATAAAACAAAGAAATGGAACGAAGCTAAGCATAGACTAAATCCTAGAGGAAAACCTGGTTCAGTCTGCTGTCCACCAGACACTGGGAGATGAATTCACCTTTCAGCAGGACAATAACCTAAAACACAAGGCCAAATCTACACTGGAGTTGCTTACCAAGAAGACCGTGAATGTTCCTGAGTTGCCACGTTAGTTTTGACATAAATCTGCTTGAAAATCTATGGCAAGATCTGAAAATGGTTGTCTAGCAATGATCAACAACCAATTTAACAGAGCTTGAAGAATTTAGAAAATAATAAATGGGCAAATGTTGCACAATCCAAGAGAGGAAAGCTCTGAGAGACTTACCCAGAAAGACTCACAACTGTAATCACTCAGAGAGACTTACCCAGAAAGACTCACAGCTGTAATCACTGCCAAAGGTGCTTCTACAAAGTACTGACTCAGGGGTGTGAATAATATAATTAACTTTGTCATTATGGGATACCATTTGTAGATGGGTGAGAGAAAAAATATATAAATTTAATACATTTTGAATTCAGTCAAACAAGATGAGAAAAGAAAACCCACAGCTCTTGATAGCATCACTGCTCTTTAATAAGCGTTACGTATTGACCTCAAGGCCTTCGTCAGAGCTTCTGTGTGTGTCTCGAATTGGCACCCTTATGTAGACATAGCTCCACCCTCATCGGTTCAATATAATTAATAATTGAATGTAGTTGGAGTCGAGGGAAAATAAGCAAGTGTTACCAAATATAACAACCTACCCTAAATGCCCTTCATTTAGTTCAATCAGGTGTGTCAGTAATAGCATTTACTTAGATTAACAGGCTTTAAAGTCATTTCCAACTAATATCGACTGTACAGCAATAGCCCTTCCTCATCGTCCTCTGTATGTAGTTAACAGGATCAGAGTATTGCATATAGCCCGGGGCTATAGCCTCCTGTACCTGAGGTGATGTCGATACTGTGTCGGTCCTCCTCCAGGTGTCTGATCTTCTCCTCTAAGTCACTGTGCACTGTGTCAAACAGCAACAGCTTCTCGCTCTGGGAGGAAACACAGAACATGGATGAGTACTGTAGTACTACCAAAACCATGGCGAGAGACCCTGGTCCAATACATACAAAATTGCAACTTTGCTGATTGCATAACTGCAAAGCATTCTACGTTATTGTCCAGTAGTTTGCCATGCAACCTTCATTCCTTGAGGTAGCCATATGTGACTAGACAAGGGAAAGCAAGGATTCAAACCAACTGCTTTCCACAGCCCGAAACCTCAGACAGGGCCAGAGACAATGATTTAATTCCACGTTTGATCACGGTCACATTATTCACTGGCCCAACAATTGGCCCTTGGGGATCAATAAAGTTGTATCGTATTTAATTGAATTGACCTGACCTCCCAGTGTTGGCAGGCAGCCTGGATCTCACAGTCATACTTGTTCTTCACAGACTCCAGACACAGCTCTTGGTAGATCCCTAGAGAAGATACAGGACAAGGAAAACATCTCTTTAGTCTTGGCACCCTTCAGAAGGTTGGACCTCACTGAGAACAGAGCCATATATCTAGTGTAACAGTACATTGTATATAAGATACAATAGTACTTTATTAATTTCACAGGGGGGACATATTATTGCACCAGCCAACACATACATTACCAATAAACACACCATTAAAACACAACAAGGACATGCAGGCATTCCAAGCATCACATCAATGAATATAAAAAGTGTTTGTGTTAAAAAGGATCAGTGGAAACATTATGCTTTAGACCTGGCTAAAATAAATCTGTCTGCCATAGCACTCTGATGCTCCAGGTACTGTGGAGGGGGTGTCTAGTCTTGGCCATAGCGCTCTGATGCTCCAGGTACTTGGCCATATCACTGGATGCTCCAGGTACTGTGGAGGGGGTGTCTAGTCTTGGCCATATCACTGTGATGCTCCAGGTACTGTGGAGGGGGTGTCTAGTGACTCGTGCTGGCTTCTATATGCCTCATTTTTCTGAGGATCCGCTTATCCAGGATGGGCTCTAGATTGTCCTGGTGGGTGCCGATGATAGATCCTTCTGAGACTATAGACAACGTATATAAACAAATGTCTGTTAGTTATATTTGGAGGTCGCCTACCCAGGAACCCAGGAGGTAAGTCATCTAAGGAACAAACAGCTAAAATGTTAGAAAACCATGATCTTTCTGACGTTGACATCAGCCGCCTGTCACAACTAAAGTTAAAATGCAAAGTGTGACGTTAGTATCCAATCTAGTGTCGGCAAAGTGACATGGAAACTCACCGCCCACTTTAGTTCTGATCTGCATATTCTCCTGTAGGTTGGCCAGTGGTTCCAGATACTCTTGGGCACAGGCTGCTATGACCTCCTGTAGCTTTATATCCACCTGACAGAGCCTCTCCTTGTACAGCCTAGTCATAACGGGATAGACAGGGGTGAGTCAATATAGCAGCATCATCAGTAGCTAGTTGACTTGGCTGAACGTAAACATGGATCAGAAAGAAATCAATCGGGTAAGACTGAATCAATTTGCGAAGTAGCCAATTTTATTTACTGTTCTTTCAAGTCGCCGAATTGCTTCTCCAGGGTAGTCATCTCGTCCATGCATTCCACTCGTCTCCTCTCGCAGTCCTCGTCGTTCATCTCTGTTGGCAAAATAAACATGTCAACTGTCAGACAACTCCAACACAGTAAACAAAGTAGAAGTAGCAAGCTAGCAACTATAGCAACATGGCCAAGCAGCATCACTTTAGTCATAACGAGACCATAAACCAAAATCGCCATGCATACTGTACTAACACACACGTAAAACATTTTGAAACTGCATAACAGCAAGCTGCATTTGACCTAGTTAAATCTAGTTAGCTACATTTACTGTATTCCTTACCCGAGCTGTCTCCATCTTCAGATACAGAGGAGCTGACAGTGTCTTCTTCGTCCGTGCTACTGGCGTCTTGCTCTGGGAAATCAACCTCCATATTCTTCGTGGTTGCTTTCTTTCTTTTCGCGAGCTTGCACTTATTAAATGACTGACGATAGGTTGGCGACCTAAATTGTGTCAAAATAAGAGAGTTTTATCAATATAAACGAAGACGGCTAAATAACTAACTAGATTGTTAGTTAGCTTAATAGCTCAAACAGAGCGGAAACTGGACGACGATTTTTTAAATAACTAACCCAAAATAGACCACAGTCTGTCGTTTCTAGTGGGAAGAAATTAGTCTTCTTCTGTGGATTTTATATGGCGGTTGGCAACCAACTTTAAGGTGCATTACCGCCACCAACCGGGTGAGACAGTGAAGGTTTTATTCTACCCAATAATCTCGTCTCCCAAACGAAACGAAACACATAATTAAAAACGACATCCCCTGAAGATGTCTCAGCAGTTCACTTAATCCTGGCTCTTCAGCCCCATTACTCCTCAAATCTAGTAACAATCGCTACCTTTCTCTCACATATTTCTGGCACTGAAATAGAACATCCACTGTCTCCATCACCTCCTGACAATGATCACACCTCCCAGCCGGATGTTCCCCCACCACTTTCAATGTACTTGTGTGTAACAGTCTCAGCCTTGTGACTACACTTTTACCTCCCTTCTCTAGCGGCCTGAGGACCAACCTGTCCCCACCTTTTCCTCGATCTTATACAGGTGTCAAAATAAATCAAATCAAATTTTAATTGGTCACATACACATGATTAGCAGATGTTATTGCGGGTGTAGCGAAATGCTTGTGCTTCTAGCTCCAACAGTGCAGTGATATCTAACAAGTCATATCTAAAAGAAATGACACAACATATACCCAATACACATAAATCTTAGTAGGAATGAATTTAGACTATATACATATGGACGAGCGATGTCAGAGCGGAACGGACTAAGATACAGTAGAATAGTGTAGAATACAGTATATATGTGTGATGCAAGATATGGTAACATTATTAAGTGAATGAGATACCATAGAATAGTATAGAATACAGTATGTACATATGAGATGAGTAATGCCAGATATGTAAACATTAAGTGACTAAGATACCATAGAATAGTATAGAATACAGTATATACATATGAGATGAGTAATGCAAGATACATAAACATTATTAGTGACTAAGATACTGTAGAATAGTACAGAATACAGTATATACATATGAGATGAGTACTGCATGATATGTAAACATTAAAAGTGACTAGTGTTCCATTCCTTAAAGTGGCCAGCGATTTCTAGTCTATGCCTACAGGTAGCAGCCTCTAATGTGCTAGTGATGGCTGTTTAACAGTCTGATGGCCTTGAGATAGAAGCTGTTTTTCAGTCTCTCTGTCCCAGCTTTGATGCACCTGACCATAGCTTTCTGGATGATGGCCTTTCTGTGACATCGGGTGCTCTTGGTGTCCTGGAGGGCGGGTAGTTTGCCCCCGGTAATGCGTTGGGCAGACCGCACCACCCTCTGGAGATCCCTTTCGGTGCAGTTGCCGTACCAGGCGGCGATACACCCGACAGGAAACCAAGGTGGGACAGCAGGACGAAGCACAGAGGGACTAAACTCCTAAAAAAAAAACATCTCTCTCGCCATGCAATTGCCTATCCACCCAAAGCTTGTATTCAGATTTTGTCCATGTTCTCAACACTCTAGGAGCACCTTTTTTTCAGATGTGTGACCTTATGTCTTTTAAGATTTACCCAATATGTCATGGCTAGCTGTTGTCTTCTTAACTTAACCGGCATCTCTCCCAACACTCTCTGCATTGCCGCCACCAGGAGGTCCTGAGTGCTCCACAACATATTCTTAGGGCTTGGGACTGGATAACATCTAGCTTTATGATCAATATGCTATATTTCCATAATCCATTGATGACATTAACAGCGCTATATATAACATTTTTAACACCTCTCCATTCCTGACAAGCAAAGCATCACATCCAATATTTTCCTTGCTTTGACAACTACTCTGTTAATATGCTCCGCCCATGTCAATTGAGTGTCAAACCAGACGCCCAGGAACCTAAACCACTCCCACCCTCTCCAGATTCCTTCCATTCAGCTTCAGGTATATTTCCTCCACAACCTTCCTTCTAGAAAAACACATAGTCGTTCAGCCCCTGGACAAGGCAGTTAACCCACTGTTCCTAGGCCGTCAATGGAAATAAGACTTTGTTCTTAACTGACTTGCCTAGTTAAATAAAGGGGAAAAAAATGTTACCCCAGCTTTAGCTAATGCACTCTTCATATCAGCCAACGTAAAAGGGCCATTCAATGTATCCCCCACCATCTCTTTCTGATCCAGCAACCCCAGATGTTCTCCACTGACCCTCTCTCTCCCCCACCATCTCTTTCTGATCCAGCAACCCCAGATGTTCTCCTCTGACCCTCTCTCTCCCCCACCATCTCTTTCTGATCCAGGAACCCCAGATGTTCTCCTCTGACCCTCTCTCTTCCCCACCATCTCTTTCTGATCCAGCAACCCCAGATGTTCTCCTCTGACCCTCTCTCTCCCCCACCATCTCTTTCTGATCCAGCAACCCCGGATGTTCTCCTCTGACCCTCTCTCTCCCCCACCATCTCTTTCTGATCCAGCAACCCCAGATGTTCTCCTCTGACCCTCTCTCTCCCCCACCATCTCTTTCTGATCCAGCAACCCCGGATGTTCTCCTCTGACCCTCTCCCTCCCCCACCATCTCTTTCTGATCCAGCAACCCCAGATGTTCTCCTCTGACCCTCTCCCTCCCCCACCATCTCTTTCTGATCCAGCAACCCCAGATGTTCTCCTCTGACCCTCTCTCTCCCCCACCATCTCTTTCTGATCTAGGACCCCCGGATGTTCTCCTCTGACCCTCTCTCTCCCCCACCATCTCTTTCTGATCCAGGACCCCCGGATGTTCTCCTCTGACCCTCTCTCTCCTCCATGCTGCCCCTCTTCTGTCAGATTATTAGAGCTGTGCACCTTCACAAATACCTGGGCTGACATCTCTGCCTTCTCCATATCTCTCACTGCAACAATTGCCCCACTTTTCAGCACAGGGAGATCCCAATCTCTTCTGACCCCACTCACCTCTCCCACAGGAGTGGTCCTGCCTATATTTCCACAGAACCAGTGCCAATACTCCCTCTTAGCTGTCCTAATGATCCTCCTTACTACTGCTTGTGCTTGTTTATACTGAATCAGGTGCTGGTAATTATGGGACCTTATCAACCTTCTGAAAGTGCTGTTTCTAGTCTTCACTGCTTCTCTACACCCTTCACTCCACCAAGGGACTACGTTACTCTTTCTCCCCCATGGACCCATAGGAATCACCTGCCTTGAGGTCCCTACTATTGCTCCTATTATTCCATAATTTACTGTTTCTATATCTAAATTAAGATCTACCTGAGACAGCTCCTGTTCACTCAACTCCTACTGATTCTTCCTCCCCCATGATAGGATCGTGATCACTACCCACTATAGATTCCCCCAAAACCTCCCAACTAAATCTGCCTGCCATTGAATTTGAGATCAAAGTAAAATCCAGAGCAGATTAATTTCCAGTTACTGGGTCAATCCTGGTTCCCCAGCCGTCATTAAGACTCACAAGCCATTGCTCATCCAGTAGTTACTCCAACACTTGTCCGTAAACAAATTAAGCATGACGTGCAATAACTAAATTCGCCTTTGCACTCCTAAACAACGCGATAAAAAGAAAATGTTGAGCAAAGGGCAAAGTCTACAAAACCTAGTTCACTCTGTTCATAACACATTATAGTTTTGAGAACAGAAAACTGTATTGAGATCAAATGTTTTCTCATGGATGAGAAAATTGTCAGAATGTCGGCCAAAATGAATCTCGCTCAATTTTATCCCACTGCCGGCCACTGGGCTTCCTCTCGCTACCACATTTGCTTGTGAGTGGAAACGCCAAGAGGGTGCTTCAAATGTATTCATCCGGTGAAATATCTGTGAACTGGACGTTGAAAACATGGCTTCCGAATCGACAAATCTAATATTCCTTTGCTGAAAATGTACATCTCTGTTGTTGTTTCCACTAGATAGCACAGCCACAAAGTTGGAAACAAACATTTGCTTTTTGGTCTTAATTCAAGGTTAACAATGTGGTTAAGGTTAGGTCTAAAATCACATTTTAAGAAGATACATTGTAAAAAAATAAATAAATAAAAACTCCATAAAGTTGAACGCCAATCTCCGATAAACTCCACCGAATAAGAAGATGCATTGTAAAAATGGGCGGGGTTTAATACTTTGTGGCTGTGGTAACTAGTGACTCTGCTGCGTGAGCTGCCTTTTTGCGGATCTCTGTATCGCAGTGAGCTAGCCATACCTCGATGCATCTGACCGGAGGTAGCTACACAGAAGTGAAGAGTCGCCCTCAATAATCGATAAACCGACGTGTTGGGGTACGTAAAATCTGATTCAGTAGTTACTTTTTCACCATATTGTCTGAGTTTTATCAACGGTACGTAGGTAGCTAGCTAGCTAACTCAAACAAACATTGCGAATGGTTTCCCGGTAGTTAGCCAGCGTATCCGCTAACTACAACAGCCGCAGCTAACCTTGTCAGACTTGTTCTGTTGTGGAGGGCAAAACCCTCTAACATTACTTGCCTAGCTAGCGAGAATAATTAGGGTAGGTTGGCTATAGCTGACCCTAACGACAATATAACCAATGCCAACGTGAAGGTGATTTGTCTTTCATATGTAGTTAGCCAGATAGCTAGTACCAGGCCTGGCTTTTCAACCACACACACACACACGACACGGTTGGAATATTTTAGATATGAATAGTTGTCAGCTGACATATTATACAGCCAATAGTGCTTAGCGATTAGTGCTTTTTGAGTTCGGTTCGATTATAAAACAATATTCACTGTTTACAAAAAAAAATAAAATAAACATTAAATGCACTACATTACATGGGTTGAATGCTGTAGCAACACTTAATAAAACAATCAAAGTCCCATGACTGTCCTTCTGTAGCTCAGCTCTGGACCTTCTGTAGCTCAGTTGGTAGAGCATGGCGCTTGTAACGCCAGGGTAGTGGGTTCGATCCCCGGTACCACCCATAAGTAGAATGTATGCACACATGACTGTAAGTCGCTTTGGATAAAAGCGTCTGCTAAATGGCATATATTATATATATTATTGTCCCTTACTGGTTCACTTAACTACAATTTATTAACATTAACGTTACTTTAATAAAATATTTCAGTTGTGAATATTACATTAGTTTTATTTGATGACTTTATTATTTCATTCCAAGCCATCTCATCTCTATAGAGCTGCTGTCTGACACAATCATTAGTAGTTATAAGTCAATAAGGCATAGTTGGCATTCAGCGGTCAAAACTATCAGTCACTTAGATCATGTATTTTCAGGTAGTGATGCCTTGACAAGCAACTTCTATCTCTCTCCTCTGTGTCTGCCCCACACTAACCTAACATAACAGGGTAAAAGAAACAGACCGGACAAGTAGTCACGCAATGGATTATGGTCATTGTAGTTGATTACCACGTTTTCTGCGATAACTGAGTATTGGCCTGTTAAATCAGTAGTAGGGAGTTGTAGTTTCTCAATATATTGTGTATCAAATCTGTAGGCTTAATCAAGGATCAATCTAGGCCTTCGTGTGTATCAAATCTGTTAATCAAGGATCAATAAAGCCAAAATGTTCAGGATTTGTCATCACGTGATCACAATAGGCGGGGATATTTTCGGTTCCGTTTAGCCTATAGGTTATGCGTAAGAAAGCAACTGCACTGAACTTAATAGCCAGATTAAATGCGTTTCCCCCATCCTGAAAGTAAAAAAATGTGTTCTTCTGTTAAGATGTTTTGTCTATGGATAGACCCGTACTGCTTCTATCTTTTTGGTATTTTGTTATAGGCATAGGCGACCACTAATCTTCTCAATTCTGGAGCATTTAAAACAACCATATTTTCCGTGGAATAATGACACTTGCTTTATAGGTCTACCGTGGCGTGAACTCATGTTTGAGCAAGACATTCAATTGGTTAGTGACTGCAGAAAGCCTCACAGAGTTAATCATTGTTATAGCCTAGATGGCTTTATATACACCTTCCAAATATTGAGTGCACCCCCTCCCCCTTTTGTCCTTTGAACAGCCTCAAATTGTCAGGGCACGGACTCCACAAGGTGGAGAAAGCCTTTCACAGGGATGCTGGCCCACGTTGACTCCAATGCTTCCCACACTTGTGTCAAGTTGGCTGGATGTCCTTTCGGTGGTGGACCATTCTTGATACACACAGGAAACTGTTGAGCGTGAAAAACCCAGCAGTGTTTCTTAACACAAAGCGGTGCGCCTGGCACCTACTACAATACCTAGTTCAAAAGCACTGAAATATTTTGTCTTGCCCATTCACCCTCTGAATGGCACACATACACAATCCATGTCTCAAAGATGAGAGATTTTTAAGCCATCGCCTCCCCTTCATCTACACTGATTTGAAGTGGATCTAACAAGTGACATCAATAAGGGATCATAACTTTCACCTGGATTCACCTGGTCAGTCTGTCATGGGCAGAGGTCCTTAATGTTTTGTATACTCGGTGTATAAGTGAGCGAGGGGTGACCTATGTGTTTTTTTTGCCCTTCTCTATAACAATTGTTCTCACATGTGAGAATTCAAGCCATGGTCTTAACCATAACACATCAAACCCTCCATGGTCTTAACCATAACACATCAAACCCTCCATGGTCTTAACCATAACACATCAAACCCTCCATGGTCTTAACCATAACACATCAAACCCTCCATGGTCTTAACCATAACACATCAAACCCTCCATGGTCTTAACCATAACACATCAAACCCTCCATGGTCTTAACCATAACACATCAAACCCTCCACAGAAATTGATAGCATTTAGCCAAAGGAGCATGGTGACAGTGATTACATCTGTGAACCTGAATAGAGCTCCAATAAACCTCGTGTCCATGTTGATTTCAGAAAGAGTCCTATACAATATCTACACAGTAATGGTGGCAGGCTGCAAACCGTCCAGCTTAATCTAGATTTTTAAAGGGGTGATAGGCCTATTTTAGCTAAATTGACAAATTCAATTGATTAGATTACTCTTCCAATTTAAAAACATATTTAAAAAGCATCGTATGCATGTTGGTGTTCAAGGTGAGATATTTCATAATAAAATGACGTGTGACGTATACATGAACACTGTCTGCGTGACGTGAACGCGTTGACTGTTCAATGCCGTAGGGGGGAAAAAAATGTGTCTCCGTTGACAATCCATGTTAATTCATGACTGTATCTTATGGCGGTAGGAAGACTTTAGGTGACTTGGTGAGAGGTATCAGTAACTTCATTAGGCTTTTATTTAGGCCTGAAATCACTCGCTGTTTGGACTGGAGAGTTGTTTACTGTTGTGTCCACTGCTCTCTTATGACCGTTCTGACTGTATACTTTGGTCCAATGTTTTTTGTGGGTGGTTTCCACAAGATGTCGTTCCCTCATCTCAACCGACCCCTGTTGCCACCGGGAATCCCCCCTCCACAGTTCTCTGGTTTTCCTTCAGGTGAGTCCTATCCTATGGGCCTGTCTATGTCAATTATACAGCTAGTTAGTACATTGTGAACAGGCCTCTGATTTGTAAAGGATATATAATACTCTGCATTAATATAATGGATGAGTTTCCTACTAGTGATTACCAGTTGGAGGGCCGTTAAAATGGATTTTCCCCAGTCGTATGTGGTAAACATATATACCGACGATATCTCTATCATTCTCTGTCTAAGTATGGTGTCTGAGTGGACGGCCAGCGCCATCGAAGCCATCTCCATTTTGAAGTAGTACATTTTCTGCTTCTACCACTTCCGAGTTGGCAAACAAACTGAAAGGTTGCCTACTGCCATCTAGTGTGTTGTTTGAACATGTATCAAGCCTATTATGGCGATTTACTGTCACCTACAGTTATGGAATGTTTCCTCACACGTTTTCAGTGCCTTCAGAAAGTATTCAGACCCCTTGTCTTTCTCCATATTTTGTTGTGTTACAGCCTGAATTTAAAATTGATTAAGTTGAGATTTGTCGCTGGCCTGCACACAATGGCCATAATGTCAAAGTGGAATTATGTTTTGAGAAATGTGTACTAATTAATTCAATGAAAAACTGAAATGTCTTAAGGCAATAAGTATTCAACCCCTTTGTTATGGCAAGCCTAAATAAGTTCAGGAGTGAGAATGTGCTTAACAAGTCACATAATAAGTTGCATGGACTCACTCTGTGTGCAATAAGTGTGTTTAACATGATTTTTGAATGATACCTCATCTCTGTACACATAGACAATTGTCTAAGTTTCCTCAGTTGAGCAGTGAATTTCAAACACAGATTCAACCACAAACACCAGGGAGGTTTTCCAATGCCTCGCAAAGAAGGGCACCTAAAAAAAACAGATATTGAATATCCTTTTGAGCATGGTGAGGTTATTAATTACACTTTAGATGGTGTATCAATACACCCAGTCACTACAAAGATACAGGCGTCCTTCCTAACACAGTTACCGTAGCGGAAGGAAACCGCTCAAGGATTTCACCATGAGGCCAATGGGGACTTTAAAACGGAGATTAATGGCTGTGATAGGATAACACTGAGGATGGATCAACAACATTGTAGTTACTCCCCAATACTAACCAAAATGACAGTGAAAAGAACAAAGCCTCTACAGAGTAAAACATATTCTAAAACATGCATCCCGTTTGCCACAAGGCACTAAAGTAATACTGCAAAACATTTGGCAAAGCAGTTCACTTTTTGTCCAGAATACAAAGTATTATGTTTGGGGCAAATCCAATACAACACATTACTGAGTACCACTTTCCATATTTTCAAGCATAGTGGTGGCTGCATCAAGTTATGGGTATGGTTGTAATTGTTACGGAATGGGGAGTTTTTCAGGGTAAAAATAAACAGAATGGAGTTAAGTATAGGCAAAATCTTAGAGGAAACCTGATTAAGTCTGATTTCCACCAGACACTGGGAGATGAATTAATCTTTCAGCAGAACAAAAACCTAAAGGCTAAATCTACACTGGAGTTGCTTACCATGAAAACAGTGACTGTTCCCAAGTTTACCTAAATCTGCTTGAAAATCTGTGGCAAGACCTGAAAATGGTTGTCTAGCAATGATCAACAACCAATTTGACAGAGCTTGATGAATTTTGAAAAGAATGATAGGCAAATGTTGCACAATCCAGGTGTGGAAAGCTCTTAGAGGCTTACCCAGAAAGACTCACAACTTTAATCACAGCAAAAGGTGATTGTAACATGTATTGACTTAGGGGATTGTATTTTAGCATTGCATTTTTCACGAGTTGTTTACTAATGTTTGAGTTTTTCTTCCACTTTGACATTACAGTTTTGTGTGTAGATCATGGACAAAAAAACACGTCAAATCCATTTCAATCCAACTTTGTAACACAACAAAATGTGTAAAAGGTGAAGGGGTGTGAATACTTTCTGAAGGAACTGTAATTCATTGGCTTGATGACCCGGATAGAATCATGTGATCCTTCCTTCACCCATAGGAAGTCCCACCCAGTTGACTACCTTAAAATGATGAAGCCCTTTGACCATGCCCATGCAAAAACAGGTTTTATCCATCTATAGTTCTCTTTCTAACTCTGTGGTGGTAAATTTCCATTTCCCACTTGGTTACGAATGCACCAATACTGTGACAATTCCTGTATTTTGAAAGTTATGTATCTTGGTTATATAACTTGATTGCTGACATGCAAAACATTTCAGGAGTGTATCAACAGCGGACTAATACCTACAGATCATTTTTGATTTGAATTTTCCTTTTAATCCAGATATATTTTGTATACATTAATCTGGTTTATCACTTTTCTAGGTACCCCAATGATACCAGTCCACATGGGCATCATGACCCAGAACCCCACAGTCCTGGTACCCACCTCCATGCCCGTTGTCAGTAAGCCCACGGCCCCAAGGAAGGAAGCTCCCCTGGACGAGAACAATGGCCCCACCACCACAGTGTTTGTAGGAAACATCTCTGAGAAGGCCTCGGACATGCTGATTCGAAAGTTGCTGGCGGTGAGGAAGTGGAACTTGCATATTGGAAAGAGACAGCAACCTTTTATTTAGGCTATAGACGGTGATCATGTCCCAATAACCAAACTAGCGCACTACGGAGCGGCAGGGTAGCCTAGTGGTTTGAGCGTTGGACTAGTAACCGGAAGGTTGCAAGTTCAAACCCCCGAGCTGACATGGTACAAATCTGTCGTTCTGCCACTGAACAGGCAGTTAACCCACTAGGCCCTCATTGAAAATAAAAATTTGTTCTTAACTGACTTGCCTAGTAAAATAAAGGTAAAATAAAACATACTAAAACTTTATACCATGTACTCATCGTCGCATACTATTTATGACAATGTTTAGTAAGAAATATACAGTATGCCACGTCCTTGGCAAACTACCAAGATAGAACAATGAGCCAGATATTTCACCAGGTGTATAAATGTGAAGCATCCGGTTGGCGTTTCCACTCACTACCAAATATGGTGATGTGAAAGCCCAGTGGGAAAGGATGGACCCAGATGGATTTTGTTCAATGTTCTGCACATTTTCTCATCGAAGAAACATTTGATTTCCATAAAGTTTTCATCACCCCCACCTGAGAACTCAATTCAGATCCCTCCAACTTGAGGAGGGCATATGAGGTATGCGGTCAGCTGTATGGCTGGCTCAGGGAAGAGGACGCCCCTGCCTTGCACAGTCCTGTGGGACATCTTAATTGGGCATGGGACACAAGCTAAGGCTTGATCACCCTTTAGCTGGCCACCTTTGATGAGGGTGTTTAGTGATTAAAGGCCGAAACACCCACTGATTCGAAGGCACACTACTGAGGATGTGTCCCAAAAATGACATCTTACCCCAGTCTAAGAAATAAACCTCCCATGCCACTCTGTCAACATCACGGCAAATCTCATGCGAGTGCATTCCATCTATTGGCAGAATGGACAGTTTTTAACATCTCGTCCCGTGTTTTATGATTCTGTTTCCAAAAATAGGATCTGTAACAATTGTTTTTTAAAGTGCATTTAGAAGCCTCAAATTGTCAGGGCATGGACTCCATGAGGTGTCAAGCGTTCCACAGGGATGCTGGCCCACGTTGACTCCAATGCTTCCCACAGTTGTGTCAAGTTGGCTGGATGTCCTTTCGGTGGTGGACCATTCTTGATACACACAGGAAACTGTTGAGCGTGAAAAACCAAGCAGCGTTGCATTTCTTGACACAAAGTGGTGCGTCTGGCACCTACTACAATACCCTGTTCAAAGGCACTTCAATCTTTGGTCTTGCCCATTCACCAGGGATGTTCTCTGTTTAATGGGTCAGCCAGATCAGAGGCAGTAGGGATGACCAGGGATGTTCTCTTGATAAGTGTGTGAATTGGACCATTTTCCTGTCAAAATGTAACGAGTACTTTCGGGTGTCATGGAAAATGTATGGAGTAAAAAGTACATTACTTTACTACATTCCTAAAGAAAACAAAAGTTGGGGAAAATATTCATAGTAAAGTACAGATACTTTAAAGTACTACTTAAGCAGTTTTGGGGGGTATGTTTACTTAAGTACTATACACCACTTAACCTGATACTCTTATGATATAAATGTAAACCGTCTTCTTTAGTGGGTCCATGTCATAAAGAAATCTTTCCCTTTTCAGAAATGTGGCCTGGTCCTAAGCTGGAAGAGAGTCCAAGGAGCCTCTGGAAAACTTCAAGGTAAAAACAGAACAGGTACAACATTTGTGAAATATTCTACCACCATGTAAGTCCAATGTCGTCACCCCCCCCTCCCTCGGCATGCTTTCTCAATCTGAAGCAACAACCATTTAGCATGGACCTGTTCATTAGGCACTACTAATTATAAGGAAACCGACTGAAACAGGGTGTGACAGTGGACTTGCCCGATAAAGACTCCTTTGAATTTTAATGAACACGACTCTGACAAAGCTATTCCTTAATTCCCCCGGTCCTCATCTCTCTCACACACACACACACACACACACACACACACACACACACACACACACACACACACACACACACACACACTCATCAAGCATATTTTTGCTACGGTGTTTATCGGTATGACACGATCACAAAGATCACCACCAAACAGCAGCAGGTAGGTGGCCAACCATTAGAAACATTCACAGGCCCTAATAGCTTGTGCCCCGCGCAACTGCCTGCCCTGCACGAACAGGCAACTTTCAGAACCGCAGAGAGCGACCCAGCATGGCCAGTGGTCAGCACTACTGATCTGAGATGTGTACTAACACAACAGGCATGTAATCATAGTAGATGGTGCTACTTAAATAAACACTTGTAAACAGCCCGTCCGTCTATCTCCTCACTGCTGGCCGTCGGTTTTAAAAGGAGATGATGGCAAGGGATGAGAGTCATCCTTGATCGGTCCGGGTTCGACTATGTCTTTACACGTTTCAGTGCAAAAAATGACCTCTCAATGAATGCTATTGTGGTTGATATAGTGAGGACCAGCTGCAGTAACTTTGTCGCCTCGGGGACCTTCTGTGTCAGGTCATGCTGGAACAAAAAGGAGCTGTCCAGTTGATTTGTCTCCTATAATTTGTGAACTGTACAATCTGACACGATCGGCCTCAAGTCTAACGAAATCAAAGTACTTTCAGTATTTTGATGAGCATTTTATTTAGTGTAGTCCACTAAGCCAAGGAAATGAAATTCGCCAAAGTAGTCAAACCTGGCTCTCATCTGAACATTGATATTGTCCAGTAGATTCGCCCTCTACACTTATTGGGTGTTCACTACGAGTTTCTGCCAGGCCCAGTTCATTGCATTTATGGTCAAATCGCTCATAGAAACTATCAACATCTTGCCACTGCTGTTCATTCTTTCTTTGTTTTTTATATGGGTATGGCAGACACACACACACATCCATCACTTTGTTGTGCAGAACCCGGAACAGCGCGTCAGTTTTACTGAAAATTCCATCATAGGTTATGAGCAAAAAGCAAACATGATGGCAGTCTTTAAATGGGTTGCTACCTGTTAAATGTTTTTCAGCAAAGGCCTGTAATAGTTCCACATAGTTGTCCCTGGGCCTGTTTGATGAGCTGGCACTCTTGTCGTTGCCACGAAACACCAACTCCTGTTTACCTAGGTAGCATGATGTAGCATTAATTAGCTAAGTCTTTCAAAACCTGGTTCTGTTTAACTTTGCATTGTGCATATTCATGTTCAATCAATGTCAGATCTATCCGTGAGCTGCCTAATGTCTTAAGAGCTATCTGGCTTTGGATGTGAGACGTAGATTTCTCATGCTTGTTGAGTGCTATATGCAAATCGCAGTAACTGGCTCTGTTCTCCACCAGAAACAGGCTGTCGCTGGTGGAGAACAGCAGGCATTTGGAAGCAGTAGAGTCGGCTGCAAGCAGGGCAGCCACAGAGCCAGTCTTTCTGTTGATTCCACTCATGTTATTTTCTGTTCCTTCCCTTTGATGTAGTTCCCTCAGCTTCGGTGTTTAGTCTTCCATCCCTTATCACCCCGTTTCACTAGAAAATCCAACGTTGAACACCATTTCAGATGCAATACGTTAGCTGTCCTGATCAGATTATTTTAGCTGCCAGTAAATTGAATGTAACTGCCTTTGGTAGTTGTCATGTGATGTCCACAGGCAGGAGCGAGCCCTGTCTATCCCATTACCTTTTGTTTGCAATAAAAATGAATGGGACAGACTGACACATGAAATGCAGCAAAGCTCTCGGCCTGCCTTTCAGTGTGTATGGTAGAAACGTGCATGCACAAGTCCTGCAACATGCATGCACAAGGGTGGGGGAAATGCACACAGCAAGGCTGCCAATTTGGGAAGTAAGTACTAGTTCAGAAATCAATTTTATCTTTCAGAAAAGATGACCAAATTATTGACAATTTATTTTTGCTTTTTTCATTTGTTATTGTTAAATTTATACAGGGTAGGCCCTGCCAACTACACTGCCGTCACTGATCCCTGGTGGTGAATCCACGCGGTTGTGTGATAAACACTGTGTCACCTCTCCTCTATTCTCTCCAGCTTTTGGATTCTGTGAGTACAAGGAACCAGAGTCGACGCTGCGGGCCCTGCGACTGCTCCACGAGCTGCAGATCGGGGAGAAGAAGCTGCTGGTGAAGGTGGATGCCAAGACCAAGGCCCAGCTGGACGAGTGGAAGGCCAAGAAGAAGAGTAGCACCAACGGCAACGGGGTGGGGAGTGGGGACACGCTGGAATCAGAATCACCTTTATACGCCAGTACATTTACATATACAGTAGGGGGAAAAGTATTTAGTCAGCCACCAATTATGCAAGTTCTCCCACTTAAAAATATGAGAGAGGCCTGTAATTTTCATCATAGGTACGCTTCAACTATGACAGACAAAATGAGAAAAAAAAATCAGAAAATCACATTGTAGGTTTTTAATGAATTTATTTGCAAATTATGGTGGAAAATAAGTATTTGGTCACCTATAAACAAGCAATATTTCTGGTTCTCATAGACCTGTAACTTCTTCAAGAGGCTCCTCTGTCCTCCACTCGTTACCTGTATCAATGGCACCTGTTTGAACTTGTTATCAGTATAAAAGACACCTGTCCACAACTTCAAACAGTCACACTCCAAACTCCATTATGGCCAAGACCAAAGAGCTGTCAAAGGACACCAGAAACATGTAACTGGTAGATTTAGTAGAATGGTGCTGCCACAGTAAACAGAATCGACAGATCAAATATATCGACCATCCAAAATAGAATGGATAGAACGGGCTTCCCCATTCATTCTATTTCTATGTTATCAACAATGAATTAACACATAGAGAGGGGAGAGGGGAACGTTGCTTGCAATCTGAATGACAGTGTAATCTAGTGGAGGCTAAGATGGACCAAGCACTAGGAAGCAGGGCTGCCTAAATGAATGGGCAACTCTGTGCCGAAAGGCCTGGAACACAACAGCCCCTTATAATTCAATTTCAACTAGTAGGCTGAGTTGACTTATTTTTAAGCTGCCTCCCAACTCTCTCTCCCTCTTTGCCTTCTCTTTCTTTCTCCCTTCTCTCGCTCTCTCTGTGTTTATGGTAGAAGGCGGAAGCAGAGGATGGAAAAGAGGAGGAAGAGGAGGAGGTGATCGACAAGGACACCCAGATGAGGGACCAGATCGTTAAGGGCACCATCGATGGTCTGATCCGAGAGTACGCCAGCGATCTCAAAGCTCCCTTGAATGATGAGGAATCTCAGCAACGCAGGAAAAGAAAAGAGAAAAAAGAGGAGGTATGTGGAGATCCTTTCTCTGTTATCACTCTGGGGGGGGTCCTTTCTCTGTTATCACTCTGGGGGGGTGGTCCTTTCTCTGTTATCACTCTGGGGGGGGGTCCTTTCTCTGTTATCACTCTGGGGGGGGTCCTTTCTCTGTTATCTCTCTGGGGGGGGTCCTTTCTCTGTTATCTCTCTTGGGGGGTCCTTTCTCTGTTATCACTCTTGGGGGTCCTTTCTCTGTTATCTCTCTGGGGGGGTCCTTTCTCTGTTATCACTCTTGGGGGGGGGGTCCTTTCTCTGTTATCACTCTGGGGGTCCTTTCTCTGTTATCTCTCTGGGGGGGGGGGTCCTTTCTCTGTTATCTCTCTGGGGGGGGGGTCCTTTCTCTGTTATCACTCTCGGGGGGGATCCTTTCTCTGTTATCACTCTCGGGGGGATCCTTTCTCTGTTATCACTGTGGGGGAGGATCCTTTCTCTGTAACCTGATATGCATGCATTGGTTGAGGTTGTGATATTGTATTTGGACACATTATACATTTACTGATACACAAAGCTCTGGACAGGGCTTAAGTCTAGTCCTGGACTTAAAAGCTATTTCAATGTAGATTCTCCCTGGAGCATGCTTTCTAGACCAAGAATAAGCTTAATCTGTGTCTGGGAAACTGGCCCACGGCTCTAGGTGTTTCTTCAGGTTGTGTGATCTGTGTAAATGGCTACACTGCGCTAACAGGCTGCCTACACTGCGCTAACAGGCTGCCTACACTGCGCTAACAGGCTGCCTACACTGCGCTAACAGGCTGCCTACACTGCGCTAACAGGCTGCCTACACTGCGCTAACAGGCTGCCTACACTGCGCTAACAGGCTGCCTACACTGCGCTAACAGGCTGCCTACACTGCGCTAACAGGCTGCCTACACTGCGCTAACAGGCTGCCTACACTGCGCTAACAGGCTGCCTACACTGCGCTAACAGGCTGCCTACACTGCGCTAACAGGCTGCCTACACTGCGCTAACAGGCTGCCTACACTGCGCTAACAGGCTGCCTACATTGCGCTAACAGGCTGCCTACACTACATTTACATTTAAGTCATTTAGCAGACGCTCTTATCCAGAGCGACTTACAAATTGGTGCATTCACCTTATGACATCCAGTGGAACAGCCACTTTACAATAGTGCATCTAAATATTTTAAGGGGGGGTGAGAGGGATTACTTATCCTATCCTAGGTATTCCTTAAAGAGGTGGGGTTTCAGGTGTCTCCGGAAGGTGGTGATTGACTCCGCTGTCCTGGCGTCGTGAGGGAGTTTGTTCCACCATTGGGGAGCCAGAGCAGCGAACAGTTTTGACTGGGCTGAGCGGGAACTGTACTTCCTCAGTGGTAGGGAGGTGAGCAGGCCAGAGGTGGATGAACGCAGTGCCCTTATTTGGGTGTAGGGCCTGATCAGAGCCTGGAGGTACTGAGGTGCCGTTCCCCTCACAGCTCCGTAGGCAAGCACCATGGTCTTGTAGCGGATGCGAGCTTCAACTGGAAGCCAGTGGAGAGAGCGGAGGAGCGGGGTGACGTGAGAGAACTTGGGAAGGTTGAACACTAGACGGGCTGCGGCGTTCTGGATGAGTTGTAGGGGTTTAATGGCACAGGCAGGGAGCCCAGCCAACAGCGAGTTGCAGTAATCCAGACGGGAGATGACAAGTGCCTGGATTAGGACCTGCGCCGCTTCCTGTGTGAGGCAGGGTTGTACTCTGCGGATGTTGTAGAGCATGAACCTACAGGAACGGGCCACCGCCTTGATGTTAGTTGAGAACGACAGGGTGTTGTCCAGGATCACGCCAAGGTTCTTAGCGCTCTGGGAGGAGGACACAATGGAGTTGTCAACCGTGATGGCGAGATCATGGAACGGGCAGTCCTTCCCCGGGAGGAAGAGCAGCTCCGTCTTGCCGAAGTTCAGCTTGAGGTGGTGATCCGTCATCCACACTGATATGTCTGCCAGACATGCAGAGATGCGATTCGCCACCTGGTCATCAGAAGGGGAAAGGAGAAGATTAATTGTGTGTCGTCTGCATAGCAATGATAGGAGAGACCATGTGAGGTTATGACAGAGCCAAGTGACTTGGTGTATAGCGAGAATAGGAGAGGGCCTAGAACAGAGCCCTGGGGGACACCAGTGGTGAGAGGGCGTGGTGAGGAGACAGATTCTCGCCACGCCACCTGGTAGGAACGACCTGTCAGGTAGGACTCAATCCAAGCGTGGGCCGCGCCGGAGATGCCCAACTCGGAGAGGGTGGAGAGGAGGATCTGATGGTTCACAGTATCGAAGGCAGCCGATAGGTCTAGAAGGATGAGAGCAGAGGAGAGAGAGTTAGCTTTAGCGGTGCGGAGCGCCTCCGTGATACAGAGAAGAGCAGTCTCAGTTGAATGACTAGTCTTGAAACCTGACTGATTTGGATCAAGAAGGTCATTCTGAGAGAGATAGCGGGAGAGCTGACCAAGGACGGCACGTTCAAGAGTTTTGGAGAGAAAAGAAAGAAGGGATACTGGTCTGTAGTTGTTGACATCGGAGGGATCGAGTGTAGGTTTTTTCAGAAGGGGTGCAACTCTCGCTCTCTTGAAGACGGAAGGGACGTAGCCAGCGGTCAGGGATAAGTTGATGAGCGAGGTGAGGTAAGGGAGAAGGTCTCCGGAAATGGTCTGGAGAAGAGAGGAGGGGATAGGGTCGAGCGGGCAGGTTGTTGGGCGGCCGGCCGTCACAAGACGCGAGATTTCATCTGGAGAGAGAGGGAGAAAGAGGTCAGAGCACAGGGTAGGGCAGTGTGAGCAGAACCAGCGGTGTCGTTTGACTTAGCAAACGAGGATCGGATGTCGTCGACCTTCTTTTCAAAATGGTTGACGAAGTCATCTGCAGAGAGGGAGGAGGGGGAGGATTCAGGAGGGAGGAGAAGGTGGCAAAGAGCTTCCTAGGGTTAGAGGCAGATGCTTGGAATTTAGAGTGGTAGAAAGTGGCTTTAGCAGCAGAGACAGAGGAGGAAAATGTAGAGAGGAGGGAGTGAAAGGATGCCAGGTCCGCAGGGAGGCGAGTTTTCCTCCATTTCCGCTCGGCTGCCCGGAGCCCTGTTCTGTGAGCTCGCAATGAGTCGTCAAGCCACGGAGCGGGAGGGGAGGACCGAGCCGGCCTGGAAGATAGGGGACATAGAGAGTCAAAGGATGCAGAAAGGGAGGAGAGGAGGGTTGAGGAGGCAGAATCAGGAGATAGGTTGGAGAAGGTTTGAGCGGAGGGAAGAGATGATAGGATGGAAGAGGAGAGAGTAGCGGGGGAGAGAGGGCGAAGGTTGGGACGGCACGATACCATCCGAGTAGGGGCAGTGTGGGAAGTGTTGGATGAGAGCGAGAGGGAAAAGGATACAAGGTAGTGGTCGGAGACTTGGAGGGGAGTTGCAATGAGGTTAGTGGAAAAACAGCATCTAGTAAAGATGAGGTCGAGCGTATTGCCTGCCTTGTGAGTAGGGGGGGAAGGTGAGAGGGTGAGGTCAAAAGAGGAGAGGAGTGGAAAGAAGGAGGCAGAGAGGAATGAGTCAAAGGTAGACGTGGGGAGGTTAAAGTCGCCCAGAACTGTGAGAGGTGAGCCGTCCTCAGGAAAGGAGCTTATCAAGGCATCAAGCTCATTGATGAACTCTCCGAGGGGACCTGGGGGCGATAAATGATAAGGATGTTAAGCTTGAAAGGGCTGGTAACTGTGACAGCATGAAATTCAAAGGAGGCGATAGACAGATGGGTAAGGGGAGAAAGAGAGAATGACCACTTGGGAGAGATAAGGATCCCGATGCCACCACCCCGCTGACCAGAAGCTCTCGGGGTGTGCGAGAACACGTGGGCGGACGAAGAGAGAGCAGTAGGAGTAGCAGTGTTATCTGTGGTGATCCATGTTTCTGTCAGTGCCAAGAAGTCGAGGGACTGGAGGGAGGCATAGGCTGAGATGAACTCTGCCTTGTTGGCTGCAGATCGGCAGTTCCAGAGGCTACCGGAGACCTGGAACTCCACGTGGGTCGTGCGCGCTGGGACCACCAGATTAGGGTGGCAGCGGCCACGCGGTGTGGAGCGTTTGTATGGTCTGTGCAGAGAGGAGAGAACAGGGATAGACAGACACATAGTTGACAGGCTACAGAAGAGGCTACGCTAATGCAAGGAGATTGGAATGACAAGTGGACTACACGTCTCAAATGTTCAGAAAGTTAAGCTTACGTAGCAAGAATCTTATTGACTAAAATGATTAAAATGATACAGTACTGCTGAAGTAGACTAGCTGGCAGTGGCTGCGTTGTTGACTTTGTAGGCTAGCTGGCAGTGGCTGCGTTGTTGACACTACACTAATCAAGTCGTTCCGTTGAGTGTAATAGTTTCTACAGTGCTGCTATTCGGGGGCTAGCTGGCTAGCTAGCAGTGTTGATTACGTTACGTTGCCCTAACAGGCTGCCTACACTGCCCTAACAGGCTGCCTACACTGCCCTAACAGGCTGCCTACACTGCCCTAACAGGCTGCCCTAACAGGCTGCCTACACTGCGCTAACAGGCTGCCCTAACAGGCTGCCTACACTGCGCTAACAGGCTGCCTACACTGCGCTAACAGGCTGCCCTAACAGGCTGCCTACACTGCGCTAACAGGCTGCCTACACTGCGCTAAATTAGCTAGCAACAGCAAAGCTAGCTAAATAGGAAAAATTAGCTAGTAAGTGCAAGCTAGCTTACTAAATTGCCATAAATGTTTAATGCTTTTTCGACTGGTCTCCAATTGAATGTAATTGGTTCAGTTTGTTGTGATATTTGAACCTGCGTGTCGCGTCTGGTCTAGGGATGACAAAATACATTTATGCACGATGGCGCACGCGTGCAGCCGGTTTGGGTTCTGTGTAAGAAATGGTCCCCAGTTGACCCATGACCCTGAACAATGTCCCATCTGCCTGCATTCCATTGCCCCTTAGGAGGATATCAACGCAATTGACGGGTTGGAGGATGACAAGAGAGACCTGATTTCCAGAGAGATCAGTAAATTCCGTGACACCCACAAGGTACAGTACCGTATTCATCTCTCTCACTCACATTGCAGGTTTGGGAAAAGAAGCTGCACATGCTAGTAGTATACTCCTTTTAGTTTTCACACTTAACGCTAGTGGACACTTGCACAAAGACCTTTTCATGATTGTACTCTAAATATAGGATGGGAGAATAGTAAACGTTTTCTACCAAAATATTGCATACATTGCTCTAAAATCTGATTTAATTGGCAATGTCAGAAATTTAGAAATATCTGGATTTTTACCATGTCATTTCAATGTTTCAATCTACAGTCTGTTCCAACACGAATAGTTGTCCGATTTCTAGTATTGTCACCGTTTTCAAACCTAATTTGACTGGTGTGATGGCGGGACACTTATTTGACTATATTTAGGTGTGACAGTATAGATGGTTAGATCCATAAGTCATTCATCACACACAAACAAAATGCATGGCGACAATGTAAAGTTACCTTAAAGCTAATCTATTCATTAAACCCAACCATTATGATAGACATCATATGGTGACTAAAGCAAGATGAATCTCAGAGCTTTGGAAAAAGTTGTCGAGGATAGGATGTAAGTATGAGCTTTCCTTTATTTTGTACATATACTGGACGCCCCCCCCTCGAAGACTCGCATAGGGGCAACTGCACAGGCACTCTGGCATACGTTGGTGACTGGAACCTTAGGAGAACCTCTAAACAATACACAGCCAACCATTTCCATTAGATACATGTCAACATGACATTGGTCTTGCTCCTATTTACCACATGGGGACAGAGAACCATGCTGATTCGATTTCCAACATTTTATCTTGTTATCCCAAAGCCGTAGAGGCCAGTGAACCTGTGTGAGTCCTCTGTAAATGGTTTATTCTACATAATGTGTGAAGTCACTGAGACTCAATAACCACTGTTATAGCAGGGAGGGGGGGCGCCCCTCCACAGCACCCTGTGTTCTGAAGAATAGTTGGGTAAGTCCCAAGCCACCCTGTCGATGAGTGTGTGTGTGTGTTAGGGCTTCTCTCTCTCTCTCTCTCTCTCTCTCTCTCTCTCTCTCTCTCTCTTTTTTTTCTGTCCGTTACTTTAGCTCTTTCTTTCTCCCTTGTTCAACTTGTCTGTCTCCTTTTCCACCTGATTCCAATTGCCATTCACCCTCTTCATTTTCATGTGCCCATTATTTGAGTTGTCTTCAAAGTTCATTATTTACAACAGTAGACTTGCAGTGAAGGTGCTCCTACTACACAATGAGATGTTGTCTGAAGTGTGAATGGTAAGGCCTATGGTTAATATATGAGGGGAGAGTAATGTACCCATGGCCTACATGCAGTTAATTAGTGACTCTATGCCCAAGCTGCCACCAGTAGAACACAGAGCAAGGTAAGTTGAAGTAGGAAGACGGACTAACCAATTAGATCCAGGAACAAGATTGATTATGACTCATTTCCTTTCCAGCCATGCCCATAGTATCTTTGCTCTCTCTTCTCCCCCCACCTCTCTCTCTTCTCCACCTCCTCCCCACACCTCTCTCTCTTCTCCACCTCCCCCCCACACCTCTCTCTCTTCTCCACCTCCCCCCACACCTCTCTCTCTTCTCCACCTCTCCCCCACACCTCTCTCTCTTCTCCATCTCTCCCCCCACACCTCTCTCTCTTCTCCATCTCTCCCCCCACACCTCTCTCTCTTCTCCATCTCTCCCCCCACACCTCTCTCTCTTCTCCATCTCCCCCCACACCTCTCTCTCTTCTCCATCTCCCCCCCACACCTCTCTCTCTTCTCCATCTCCCCCCCACACCTCTCTCTCTTCTCCATCTCCCCCCACACCTCTCTCTCTTCTCCATCTCTCTCCCCCCACACCTCTCTCTCCTTCTTCATATTGTTTTGGTCTTAAACTGCGCTAGATCCATGGCTCTGCAGTTCTGATAATGACGACCTTCTGTTGTTCATTATGGACCAATGGATTGCTTTTATGTCTTTCCAACAAGAGCGGACCGCTATCGGAATCCTGTGGTCTCAACCTGACACATACATGAGAAACACAATGCATTCAGAATGTGTGGCTTATAATTGTAGCTGTAAATCAGTTCAGAGTTCATGGGGAGCCATGGGTGTAGCTGCTAGGAGGGAAGGATGTCTGAGTGTGTCTGGGAAAGTGAGTCACGGGAGGACTACCGAAGACTGAAGCAGGGGTAAGAGTCTCTACAACTTAATTTACCTGTACAAAAAATGTGATATAACTACAGTATGTAAAAAGATGTACCAGGATTTTCCACGGCTTTGTTTTTTGCAATGTGCCCCCATCTGAAGTTAATGGTTGTTTTTTGATGATTTGCTTGAGAAAGAAGTGAGAGAATCTCATGATGTTTCGTTTGTGGACCGTTTGACCTGCGTTTCCTCCTTGGCCTAACTGGTATAGGCTTGTAGGGGCAGCGAAGAGCTGAACTCCGTAGTTCCACACCTGTAAGTCACCAACAACTAGTTTAACAAAAGGATTGACGCTTTTTCTTTCTGTTTCTCCTGTAATAAGGACACTTGACTTTGCGGAGAAAAAGCATTGTCTCTCAAGCAGGGGCTTTTTCTAGTTGTGAATGCCTGTGATGTTTGAAATGGCCAACAAGATGTCTTCTTTGACCTCAATGGTTTCCAGTGTCTCTAGTTAGCTCGTAAGACACCCTGCTTAACAATTATAGTACAATCAGAGGTCTGCATCTGGCCCCAAGACAGATTTTTGATTTGGCCCACAAGGTAGTCTGGGGAAAGAAATACAATAATTAGACAAGGACAAATAAGTCCTGGGTCTTGTGACAAGGGACAGCTTGTTGTTTTCCCAAATGCTTATCCCTGCCATAGAGCACCTGTTTTCCCATAAACTCTTAGCCCTGCCATAGAGCACCTGTTTCCCCATAAACTCTTAGCCCTGCCATAGAGCACCTGTTTCCCCATAAACTCTTAGCCCTGCCATAGAGCACCTGTTTCCCCATAAACTCTTAGCCCTGCCATAGAGCACCTGTTTCCCCATAAACTCTTAGCCCTGCCATAGAGCACCTGTTTTCCCATAAACTCTTAGCCCTGCCATAGAGCACCTGTTTTCCCATAAACTCTTAGCCCTGCCATAGAGCACCTGTTTTCCCATAAACTCTTAGCCCCGCCATAGAGCACCTGTTTTCCCATAAACTCTTAGCCCCGCCATAGAGCACCTGTTTTCCCATAAACTCTTAGCCCTGCCATAGAGCACCTGTTTTCCCATAAACTCTTAGCACCTGTCTTCCCATAAACTCTTAGCCCTGCCATAGAGCACCTGTTTTCCCATAAACTCTTAGCCCTGCCATAGAGCACCTGTCTTCCCATAAACTCTTAGCCCTGCCATAGAGCACCTGTCTTCCCATAAACTCTTAGCCCTGCCATAGAGCACCTGTTTTCCCATAAACTTTTAGCCCTGCCATACAGCGCCTGTTGTGCCAAACGTCACACTATCAACTACTTCATCCTTAGATAATAGGAATCCACATTGTTACAGTAGTCCCCTCTGCCCCCAGAGCCTGGAAACCACTTCTAGATCCACTTCTGTGCATTTATAGAGACGTGTGAGCCAGCCTCACTGTGCTCCTGTTCTGTTGGCATGGCTGTCCTCCCGGAGCCTCCAACTTATCAACCTCCTCTGTTCTTTTTGCAGAAACTGGAGGAGGAGAAGGACAAGAAGGAGAAGGAGCGTGCAGAGTTTGAGCGTGAGAGACGGGAGAGGGACAAGGAGAGGGAGCGTGAGAGGGAGCGACGGGACCGCGAGCGGGAGAAGGAGCGTGAGAAGGAGAGGGAGAGGGAGCGCGAGAGGGAGCGCGAGAGAGAGCGGGAAAGAAGTGACAGGGACCGAGATCGTGACCGCAACCGGACGAAAGAGCGAGAACGGGAGAGGGAGAGGAGCCGCGACAGGAGCAAAGACCGCAGCCGCTCCAGGTGTGTGTTTTAATAAAGTCAGAAATCACCCTGTAAAGGAATGATGGGTATTTAACTAGGTTGGTGATGTTGCAGAGACAGAGAGGTGAGTCGCGACAAGGACAAGAAGCGTGACCAGGAGGATGAAGAGGAGGTCTACGAGAGAAGAAGGCTGGAGAGGAAGCTCAGAGACAAGGAGGCAGCCTACCAAGAAGTAGGTACTCGCATACCTAGTAGTGCTTCAGGAATGTATTTGGGATGTGATTTGGCTAGATCTGATGAGAAGTTTGGGGGGGGGGGGGCTTTGGACAATGGGAGAGTGGAAAGGCAGTTTGCACGTCCCCTGAACGATAACGAAGAGGTAGGTGAGAGGCCTGACCACGGAGACACAGGGGTGAGAAGGTGATGATGAGCTGTAACTGAAAAACAACTGGCATTTGGAAAGTTAGAGGTGAGGGAGGAAGTATCTTGCTAGATGGATGGAATTCTCCGTTAGCTAGCCAGGTAACTGTTGAGCAACATTAGCCAACTTAAACTCAATTATTTGATCAGTTATGGTGTGAAAATTACAGTAGCTTGCTAATAAAGTTAGACAGCTAACGTTACAACATTAGATGAGAACATTAGTAACCGAACCAATTTGCTATTGTATAGATTGGTATACAACTCATTGCCGTTATAACATGTTAGTTGCTTACTGGATCCTGGCAGTCTGGGTGTTAACTAGCTAACGATCTAACTGCTAACGATCTAACTGCTAACGATCTAACTGCTAACGATCTAACTGCTAACGATCTAACTGCTAACGATCTAACTGCTAACGATCTAACTGCTAACGATCTAACTGCTAACGATCTAACTGCTAACGATCTAACTGCTAACGATCTAACTGCTAACGATCTAACTGCTAACTGGGAACGAATGTTTTCCCTCTACAGTATGTGGTTCATTTTCAGAATGAGAGAATTAGGTGAAAATGAAGTGTTGCTTGTTAAACAAGTGGATTCAGGGAGGAAGTGTAGCTGGGCTTGGCTTAAGCTGGATGCCACTATAGAGGTGAAAGGAAAACCACACACTTTCCCTCTTTCTCACGTCTTCGATACAGTGGATAAAAGGGGTATGCCGGGTGTACTCTGCCTAAAAGAGATCCATTATAACAACAAAGGGTATCATGCTCTGCTGGCACATTGTAGAACAGATGTCCACAGGCAGAACGTGTACAATGTAATCATGTGTAGCCCAAAGATATTGCTTTAGTTGTGTTGAACTTGAGTGACACGTGGGAGTTATTTCATTTCAACGTTATTTTTGCGTTATTGTAGCCTTGTGCACTTGATTGATGTCTACTATAGTTGCCACTATAATAGTTTTTTTCCCCCAAAGTGGAATATTTGTGTGTGGTCACAAGCGTTCTGTTATAAAGGCTGTCATGGTAACTGCAATATTCGTGTAATGTTTTTTTCACAAGACTTGAGTGTCATTTGCAGTCAAGTCTAGGCAACAAATAACATTGGATTTCTTTCTTTACATTTTTTCTAGCTGTGAGTTAGGTTCACATGAACCACTTTTTATTTTACACACAGAGACTGATCATTAAGATCATATTCTTTTGTTGTTTAATTAGTTAAAACCTGCATTTCCACCCAGCAGAGATTGATTGCATGTTTCAGTGCAACTAAAAAAGGGATACTTGTTTGGGCCCTCAGTAGTTTGCATCCATGGTGCTTACAGTTGAGTGTGAGCATGATAGTGTGTGTGTGTGTGTGTGTTGGCTGTGAAATGTTGCTAAATGTCTCGTGTTTGTCTTGAAGCGCTTGAAGAACTGGGAGATCCGCGAGAGGAAGAAGGCTCGAGACTACTCCAAGGAGTCTGAGCGGGAGGAGGAGCGTAGGAGAGAGATGGTAGGAACAAACCCTGTTCTCACACAGCTCTCCTGGGTCGTGTTCTGTTGGGAGAAAATGTTTTTGAAACTGGGGAGGGTACAACCTGAACTTGTCTAATAGGAACGCCAGTGTTCATTGTCCGTAGCAAAACATTTTGTTACGCTGCGCCCTACTGAATAGGACCCAGGTTTACCACTGAGCCTGGCCTGATGGGTCCTACAATTGACATATTCATATGCATGTGTGAGTTTGAAAATTGAAGCCTTTAATGTGTGAGACGTTAATCAAATAGACTAAAGTGTATCGGCTAATCGGGTGTCTTATCTTCTTCTACAGGCTAAAGAAGGCAAACGTCTGAAGGAGTTCCTGGAGGACTATGATGACGACAGGGATGACCCTAAGTTCTACAGGTGACCATAATGAAGTTGAACGCAACACAGTGGATGCTGGTCCTCTAGATTTACATACTATAGAAAACAAATCTGAAAAGGAGATATAATGGAGTTGATAGTGGATAAAGGCCTGAAACGTTGACATTATTACTTTTTTTCTATAGGACAATTTAGGAAGAGAAATAAACAGCTCTACTTCCAACATTTTGAAGACATGCGTGCCAGGGCCGCTGTTATATAAGGTGTTGTTCCTTGTGCCGCCCTTAGGGGCAGCGCGCTGCAGAAGCGTCTGCGAGACAGGGAGAAGGAGACTGAGATGGACGAGCGCGACAGGAAGAGAGAGAAGGAGGAGCTGGAGGAGATCAGACAGAGGCTTTTGGCCGAGGGACACCCCGACCCCGAGGCCGAGATACGCAGGGTGAGGGAGAGGGAGAGAGAGTGTGTGTGTGTGACTGTGTGTATGCCTCAAGGTCATTTACTCCTCATTGTCTATATGTCTGTATTGTAAACAGGTCTCTATTCATCTGGTGGTCATAAACATTAGGTGTGTGTCTGTGTGTATCCACATTCCTGACTGTGTTTTCCCCTTGTCTCACTGCTTCTCTTCTCGGATTGGTCCAGATGGAGGAGGAGGCAGAGCGTCTGCGCCAGCCCCCGGTGAAGCTGGAGCCAGATCCCGAGGAGGAGCGGGTACACAAGGCGCCACGGGAGGACCGTGACCGCCGAGGAGACCGGGAGAGAGAACGTGGAGACCGGGACAGAGAAAGGGAGAGAGAGCGAGGAGACCGGGACAGAGAAAGGGAGAGAGAGCGAGGAGACCGGGAGAGGGAGCGAGAGCGAGGAGACCGGGACAGAGAAAGGGAGAGAGAGCGAGGTGAGAGAGACCGAGGGGACCACCATCCCCACCACCACTCAGATGATGACGTGGAAGAGGGGGAGGAGTTTGACGACGATGACCAATCGGGGTTCAAGCCCTGCCTGAAGCCCACACTGCGGCCAATCACGGCGGCCCCCTCTGTGTCGTCGGCCAGCGGGGGCGCCACTCCCAACACGCCCGGGGACGAGTCGCCATGCGGTATCATCATCCCTCACGAGAACTCTCCCCCTCACGAGGCCCCGCCCCCCCACGAGGTCCTGCCCCAGGACGAGTTCCGCCCCAAGATTGGCCTCAGTCTCAAACTGGGTGAGTTTTGTCTGTGAGACTGGCAGTAGAAGATATATCTTCAGATGATTCTGGATCCAACTATACACCTACTATATTGCTAACTAACTACCAGGATATGTATGATATCTGTTGTGTAGATCCAGTGAAGTGTCTCAATCCCTAGTGAATAGGAAAGATGGGAACAAGTCAGGAATAAGACTCTATACCATTCATTTTAGATTGAGCCATAGAGCTACTTTGCCTGACAAACTTTTCTCATTCAGAGAATCTCCCGATGCATTAGCTTAATTTAACTAATCTACCAACCAATCATCTCCCACAACACCTTCTCTCTAACCCTCCCTCGAATGCTATCGAGTCACAAGCACAGACCACGCCTCGTTGTCGTTATATGATGACCGATACACGACATGGCCAAACGTACGTGGGCATCTGCTCCTTGAACATCTCATTCCAAAATCATGTGCATTAATATGGAGTTGGTCCCCCTGTTGCACCTGTTACAGCCTCCACTCTTCTGGGAAGGCTTTCCACTAGATGTTGGTACATTACTGCTATAACAGCCTCCACTCTTCTGGGAAGGCTTTCCACTAGATGTTGGTACATTACTGCTATAACAGCCTCCACTCTTCTGGGAAGGCTTTCCACTAGATGTTGGAACATTGCTGCAGGGACTTGTTCCATTCAGCCACGAAGGCATTAGTGAGGTTGGGAACTGATGTTGGGCGATTAGTCCTGGCTCTGTCGGTGTTACAATTCATCCCAAAGGTGTTTGATGGGGTTGAGGTCAGGGCTCTGTGCAGGCCAGTCAAGTTCACCCACAACAATCATCTCCACAAACCATTTCACTTTGTGAACGGGGGCGTCGGCATGCTGAAACAGGAAAGGGCCGTCCGTAAACTGTTACCACCAAGTTTGAAGCACAGAATCCTCGATCTTAACTCTGGACCTTGAAGTCAGTTCCACTGCATGGTTTTTCATTGTTCCCATCTAATCAGGGATAATTATCAGGTAGAACAGAAAACCAGTAGGCTCTGGACCTCGTAGGGTAAGAGTTGAGTTCCCCTGGTGTAGAATGTCGTTGTATGCTGTAGTGTTAAGATTGACCTTCCATGAAAAACAGCCCCAGACCATTATTCCTCCTCCACTAAACTTTACAGTTGGCACTATGCATTGGGGCAGGTAGTGTTCTCCTGGCATCCACCAAACCCAGATTCATCCATCGGACAGCCAGATGGTGAAGCATGATTCATCACTCCAGAGATCGCGTTTCCACTGCTCCAGAGTCCAATGGCGGCGAGCTTTACACCACTCCAGCCGACACTTGGCATTGAATACAGTGATTTTAGGCTTGTGTGCAGCTTCTCTGCCATGGAAACCCATTTCATGAAGTTCCTGATGCACAGTTCTTGTGCTGACGTTGCTTCCAGAGGCAGTTTGGAACTGAGTGTTGCAACCGAGGACAGATGATTTTTGCACATATCAAAACGTATCGGATCTCCTCGGCCTGTGTTAACCTCTGACCGTATTTTGGGCTTTTACCAACAACAAAAACTACAAAAACATTTCCCCCAATGAACCATGGCAGAGTTTAGTGCCGACAAAAAGACCCGATTGCTATTGCTGTCTATATCAACTAAATGTAACCGTCCTATTTCAGTCAAACTTTAAAGATCCATTGCAGTCAAAAATGTGTTTTTCCTGTGTTTTACAGTTCCACACTGAGATGAGAATAATACAGTGAAATTGAAAATGTCATTTTAGTGTAAGAGCTGTGAGAAAAGTCCGCCTGACATTCAGCCTGTTTTGGTGAGATGGAGTTTTGTCCTGCCTGGTGACATCACCAGGTGGTAAATTAGTTAATAAACCAATAGGAAAGAGTTCCAAACCTTTGCCAATAATGGCTAGTTTTACTTTTTCCCTCCCCACTCAGACAGTCCTAGCTAAATTCTTGCTTGAGAAATTGCTTCTTTTTTTCTTAAAAAAATGTTTTTTTTAATTAAATCGCAGTAAGGTACTTCATTGTTACCCAGAAATTATATTGAGATTAACATGGCTGCATTTGACCTTTTTTAAGCCTTTCTTCATGGAGTAAAATATCTTTCTCTCTACAGGAGCCCCTAATGTTACCAGCCCCAGCCAGCCCAATGTGGCCATCAAACGCAAGAAGCTCACTGTGGACAGTGTCTTCAACAAATTCGACGACGAGGAGGCGGACGAGGCTCCCCGCAAGCGCAAGCTGGTGCCGCTGGACTACGGCGATGATGACAAAAACCTCCAGAGCGTGGTAGACGGCGCCTCGGGACTGGCGGCCATCAAGGGCGCCAACACTGAGGAGAAGCGCAAGCACATAAAGAGCCTGATCGAGAAGATCCCCACGGGCAAGACGGAGTTGTTCTCTTACCCGCTGGACTGGTCCGCCGTGGACTCGGTAAAGATCAAAGAGATTGGGATGAGGGATAGGATGTGGCGGTACCCTGGTTTCCAGGCTTGCTGCTCTCTTGCCACCTGATTCCATAACGTGTTGGCAATAGGGCCGAAATAGACAGGAAACCAGGCTAGAGTGGTGGGGCGACCAGGCTAGAGTGGTGGGGCGACCAGGCTAGAGTGGTGGGGCGACCAGGCTAGAGTGGTGGGGCGACCAGGCTAGAGTGGTGGGGCGACCAGGCTAGAGTGGTGGGGCGACCAGGCTAGAGTGGTGGGGGCGACCAGGCTAGAGTGGTGGGGGCGACCAGGCTAGAGTGGTGGGGGCGACCAGGCTAGAGTGGTGGGGGCGACCAGGCTAGAGTGGTGGGGGCGACCAGGCTAGAGTGGTGGGGGCGACCAGGCTAGAGTGGTGGGGTCGACCAGGCTAGAGTGGTGGGGTCGACCAGGCTAGAGTGGTGGGGTCGACCAGGCTAGAGTGGTGGGGTCGACCAGGCTAGAGTGGTGGGGTCGACCAGGCTAGAGTGGTGGGGTCGACCAGAGGGGGAAAATGACACTGGTTGGTTTGAAGTCCAGGGGAATTGGTGATATGGCCATTTTTTTCTACTTTGACAAACATTTTGATAATATGTTTCTTTACAATACTGATAGACATCTCTGGTGCAGTGACTGAAGAACTGTATGTCTGACTGTCTATCCTTCCCAGACTCTGATGGATCGACGCATACGTCCCTGGATCAATAAAAAGATCATTGAGTACATTGGAGAAGAGGAGGCTACGCTAGTGGATTTTGTCTGCTCAAAGGTGTGTAAGCTTGATTGTGATGCAATCTACTGGGGGAAGTGGGTGTTCTTGGTACAGCAGTTCATTCTGATTCATTCATTTTGACCTCTTATCCCCAGGTGATGGCTCATGGTACACCACAGGGTATCTTGGATGATGTTGCCATGGTGAGTATCCCAAACAAAGATATACTGCAAACATTCTCAAAATTGTCTCAGTTCAGCTTAAGCTTATTGTTAAAACTACATTTGATCATTTTTGATCAGTTAAAACTACATTTGATCATTTTTGATCAGTTAAAACTACATTTGATCATTTTTGATACCCTGATCATCAAGTTTAGATTTATGCCCATAAAACGGAGCCTTTTAAAAAGTACTAATTTATTGATCCAACTGAAATGCTGTTTCTTTACACCAAGGTTCTGGATGAAGAAGCAGAAGTCTTCATAGTCAAGATGTGGAGGTTGCTGATCTATGAAACGGAGGCCAAGAAGATTGGGCTGGTGAAATAAGAAACCCAAGAAATCACAGAACGAACATCCAACTTTTTCTAATAGAGTAATCCAACTTTAGTGTTGTTAGTCACCAAAAAAGACTGCTTCTTCATTCGAGCAGCCTAAAATCAAAGAATGGGCTCATCCTAATACCCCAACAATGGCTTTCTCCTATGGACAATATTGAGCTCCCGTTTTCTCATTATTCCAATAGACTCTGGTACATGTATCTCTACTACAGCTGCTGACTGTACAGCCTACATGTGTATGTGCTTGAATGACTTTGACTAAGTGCTTATTGAAGATGCATGCAAGCAACCACTTGGACAATGGCCTGACGACAGTCTCTTGGCTTGAGTTGCCTGTCCCGGGGGTTGGGATGGAGCTGGCAGATAAGCAGCTAGCGTTTGAAGAAGACAACATGGCTACCAAGCCGTGGGAAGGAGGTTCACTGAAAGGTATCTCACTGGTCTCAGTTTTTCTATAGTTTTGTGATATTAGTACTTAGAAACATCCACAACTTCTATAACATCTCAAATGCTTAGTCATTGGCATCTGCTGAAACTTCTGTTTAAGTGGAGTAGGTTTGTTTTTGTATTACAAACGATACTTTCTAAAAATGCTATTTGAGGATGATGGGCCAGATACTGAATGTTAGGTCTTACTTCCTGACTTGTGATTGGTTGGTCTCATACTGTAACACCTGACAGAACACTGTATAGGAAAGGTTCATTTGGAAGACCAGCTGAAATGATTGTGATTTGTGAAAACATTGTCTCCATTTTTTTTTTGTACCAGTGGAAATTTGTTTTGAATAAAGAGGATTTTCTATAGTTCTGTGTACTTGGTTTTGTAAATAGAGAAATGGCTTGATCTGGCCCAGTGCATAAACCAATAGAATAGAAAGTCATTGTCAATGTTGGATTCTGGGTTAAACTTGGAACATTGCTATCCTAGATACATCAGAAGTAAGACTAGTATCTGAGTGATAGATAATGGTTGGTACATCAGTAATACTATAGAGACGGGTTATTACATCTGTAATACTATAGAGACTGGTTATTACATCAGTAATACTATAGAGACTGGTTATTACATCAGCAATACTATAGTATCTGAGGGGTGATAGATAATGGTTGGTACATCAGTAATCCTATAGAGACGGGTTATTACATCAACAATACTATAGTATCTGAGGGGTGATAGAGAATGGTTGGTACATCAGTAATCCTATAGAGACGGGTTATTACATCAACAATACTATAGTATCTGAGGGGTGATAGATAATGGTTGGTACATCAGTAATCCTATAGACGGGTTATTACATCAGTAATACTATAAAGACTGGTTATTACGTCAGTAATCCTATAGAGACTGGTTATTACATCAGTAATACTATAGAGACGGGTTATTACATCAGTAATACTATAGAGACTGGTTATTACATCAGTAATACTATAGACTGGTTATTACGTCAGTAATCCTATAGAGACTGGTTATTACATCAGCAATACTATAGTATCTGAGGGGTGATAGATAATGGTTGGTACATCAGTAATCCTATAGAGACTGGTTATTACATCAGCAATACTATAGTATCTGAGGGGTGATAGAGAATGGTTGGTACATCAGTAATACTATAGTATCTGAGGAGTGATAGAGACTGGTTGTTACATCAGTAATACTATAGTATCTGAGGAGTGATAGTGAAAGGTTGTTACAGCAGAAATGAATGGTTATCTGTAGGAGACACATGGCTTTGGAATGTGCTGGGTGGACAGGAGACAGTGACAGGATTGCTATAGGTGATACGGGTGGACAGCTTTGAATTAGACATCAAGGGGCTCGAGGTCAGATCAACTTAAACGAGAAGGAATGGTTTATTACTTCGTCTTCCAGTCAAACCATAAAATAATATATATACATGCATACTTGTGGTGGAAACACGTGTCTAATGCAGCTGTATTGATCCCCTGGGAAGGATAAACTTTCATAGTGTCTGTAGTTTTTACTCAGAATTAGAACCTAACAGTAAGGAAGGCTCAATTTATTTGACCAGCTTTGACAGTGTAGTTTAAAGAACCACTGTGAGACATGGTACAAGCACTTTAAGAGAGACATCAAAGTAAACTAGGGGGCTTGTTCAATTTGATGTGAATGTGATTCCCTATTCTACACAATCTGACCAGGGCTGCAATTCATTAGTCTGGGTGCCAGTCTTTTTGCTCCTTGCCAAGCAAAACATTTGGCATCTGTAAAATAGACCTTGGTCTCAACATGCCTCACTGATAAAATAAAGGTTAAATAAAATGTACTTTGGGCGAATCAATGTAGTCAGAGCTAGATTCCATAAAACCGGGTCTATGCTCCACTCTGGTGAAGTTCACAATAAACTTCCTTCATCGTGTGGTTTAGTACGCTACAAGGAGAGTTCCATGACAGAGATTACATGTTGTTCTGATATTTAAATCTAGCGTTACCTGATCATACCTCCATGTCCAAAAAACTCCTCCCCTTCAAACCTCTAGACGTCAACGCACCCACATTGATCACAACAGTATGTTCTCACAGCAGATATCTCTAACTGCACTCAATTGCTTTGGCACATATTTTTAGACCGAAAAGAATGAGTTGAAAGATAGATATCCTCTTACTATATTTCCATAAAGTAAACCAGCTTAACGTGATTACATTTGGCAAATGCACCTAACTAGCCAATGTAACCGATGTGAAATGGCGAGCAAGTTAGCGGTGGCGCGCGCTAATAGCGTTTCAATCGGTGACGTAATTTGCTCTGAGACCTTGAAGTAGTGCTTTCCTTTGCTCTGCAAGGGCCGCAGCTTTTGTGGTGCTTCGTGGATGACTGTTGTTGATGTGTGCAGAGGGTCTCTGGTTCGAGGCCGGGTAGGGGCGAGGGGACGGACTAAATGTATGCTGTTACACCAATGAACTCTTCACAACCCCAGCATACAGCTGTTTTGTTCGCACTCACCTGTATCGTAAAGTTACGGAACAATATGGTGTAATGTCCTGTATTTATTTGATTTTTTTCTTCAAAAATGTAGCTAGCGAATTGGGCCCAATTGCTACAACTTCAAATTAATCTGTGAGCTCATGTTTCGACCCGGAAGAAAAAGCGCCTGGGTTGACAAGCGCAAGCGCAATAGCTGTTAACAACACAGTCACATGACTACTAACCAGCTGATGTCTTTTCGCACTAGAATATCATGAAGATCACGACATCGGTTACAAATCTGTCATCCTCAAGGTGTAATAAACGTAGTGCAATATATTTTATTGATTATTAGAGATATCTGTTTGCCGTCACGTCATCCAGACGGAATTGAAGTACAGAAGACTGTTTCTAGCCAAAAAAACAAGATGTCAGGAAAAGAGAGGATCGACGTATTCCCCTCTAGAATGTAAGTAACGTTAGCTAGCTAGGTAGCATGTTTGACATTTCTAAGTAATCCTTACAATCTAGCTAGGTTCGCGATTTTATGCTCCCTGTCCTCGGTTGTTAGCTAGCCAATTGAGGCCTTTAATTAATGATGATAAACTAAACCGTTGCATCAATTTTTTTGCATCAATTTGTAAGGGTATTGGTTATTTTGAAGAGTTTTGCATTGTCAATCATTTTAATCCTTTGCCATTTCATGATGGACATCTAAAATAGGACATGTCCCCGTGTCATGTGATGACTGGCCATCATTTCCAAACCATTTTTTTAATGTGCCTTACATATCGTCTATGGGGCTACTGTACTTTCCCCAAAACTATTCTCCACAGATTATACCATGTCAAACTACTTAGGCCTACTTACTACGATTCAAATCTGAATGTTCATATTTATTATGGAAGTCCTCTGTCTGACATCTGATGACTTGTCTGTGAAGGGCTCAGACCATCATGAAGGCCCGTCTGAAGGGGGCCCAGACTGGCAGGAACCTACTGAAGAAGAAGGCTGATGCTCTCTCCATGCGCTTCCGTCAGATCCTCCGCAAGATCATTGAGGTAATTCAACTGGGGTTAAAACCATTAGAAACAAGAAAATATTAGACTGGGAAAATCCATGGACATTAGCCCAAGATGTACTCTGAAGGAGCCTGCTGGTACTCCTTAAGGTCCAAAGTTATTTTCAGAGGTACGCTGGCTCTGGCAGCCAAAACAGCCCAATACTCCATCTAAACGTGAATCAGTTCTCAAAATCTGTGGTCCTGTTCTGTGAGCTTCTTCCATTACACGCAGGCGTTCGGTGCATGCTATATAGCTAATTAGCACAGGTTGTCCCTCTGTCTTCTGTAAACACGTGCCGTAACAGAGATATGGCAATGTGGAACCCTAACCCTATAAAAGGTGTGTATCAATTTAACTGCAAATCGATGCATGTTCAGAACAAAGCTCATAACAAAACTCACAGAAGATGCGTTCGTCCAATGGAACTGAGAGTCATGATCAAGGGCAAGGGTAAATTCAATATGGCTGCCGGCCTACCCATCACAGACCATTGATTTCAATGGGAATATCTGTTCTTGTAGTTCTATTTCTATGTTCAATGGGAATATCTGTTCTTGTAGTTCTATTTCTATGTTTAAAACATTGTCTAATTCCCTGTTTCTTAGTAATATTACTGTAAGTTTGTTTTGTATAACAGATCCTAATGTCATCAGGGCCTGACACATTGACTTCAGTCCTTCTCGTTTCCTCTTGCTATCTCTAGACAAAGACCTTGATGGGCGAAGTGATGAGGGAGGCGGCCTTCTCTTTAGCTGAGGCGAAATTCGCTGCTGGCGACTTCAGGTGAGAGGATGTGCATTTGATGCCTTTTTATTTAGGCGTTTGCCTAATGTTTAGTCAATGTTCTCTCATAACATTCTCCTAATGTTCCCACAGCACTACTGTCATCCAGAATGTTAACAAGGCCAAGGTGAAGGTTCGGGCGAAGAAGGACAACGTGGCAGGTTAGCAGCTCTGGACTCACTAGGGATGTTATAAATGGGCAAAACATTTTAAATAAACAGCCATTTTTTAAAATCGATTTTTCTTTCATAAAATTCCATGTGAATTCAGCGCAGCTGCCAGCAACGGTTTGGGTCTCACAGAGCTTCCCTTTTAAAGTCTGACGGTTCAGCGTTGCACCTGTACTACCCATTACTGTATCTCAGTTTCACATCACAGTCTGCATTTCTTTCTCATTTAACTTCTGAAAGTATTGTCATACAGGACTTCGCTGCTGTCACTTGCCTTTCTCTGCTGAAGACAGCGACATAGTGGAGAGTCTGCGCCAAAATAATTGATTCCTCGACTCATGTACATGTAGGTAGGGGTATGTGACTATGCATAGATAATAAACAGCGAGTAGCAGCAGTGTACAAAACAAATGGGGGGGGGGGTCAATGTAATGGTCTGGTGGCCATTTGATTAATTGTTCAGCAGTCTTATGGCTTGGGGCTAGAAGCTGTTAAGGAGCTTTTGGTCCTAGAGTTGGCGGTACCACTTGGGTGACTGGAATCTGACAATTGTATGGGTTTTCCTCTGACACCTGGGTCCTGGGTTGCAGGAAGCTTGGCTCTAGTGATGTACCGGGCCGTATGCACTACCCTCTCTAGCGCCATACCAGGCCGTGATGCAACCGGTCAGGATGCTCTTGATGGTGCAGCTGTAGAACTTTTTGAGGATCTGGGGACCCGTGCCAAATAATTTCAGTCTCCTGAGGGGGAAAGGTTGTGTCGTGCCCTCTTCACTACTGTCTTGGTGTGTTTGGACCATGATAGATCGTTGGTGATGTGGACACCAAGGAACTCAATTGCACTGCCACATCCGATGAGTGTCAGAGCCGGTGGAGTCGGATTCCATTTCAATCCTGTATTGACGCTTTGCTTGTTTGTTTGTTCGTCTGAGGGCATAGCGGGATTTCCTATAGGCGTCTGATGCTGCCTGTAATCCATGGCTTCTGGTTGGGATATGTACGCACGGTCACTGTGGGGATGACGTCGTCGATGCTCTTATTGATGAAGCCAATGACTGAGGTGGTGTACTCCTCAATGCCATTGGATGAATCCCGGAACATATTCCAGTCTGTGCAAAACAGTCCTGCAGCGTCGCATCCGCTTCATCTGACCACTAACGTTTTGAGAGAGTCACTGGTACTTCCTGCTTTAGTTTCTGCTTGTAAGCAGGAATCAGGAGGATAGAATTGTGGTCAGATATACCAAATGGAGGGCAAGGGAGAGCTTTGTATGCGTCTGTGCGTGGTGTAAAGGTGGTCTAGAGTTTTATTTATTTATTCCTCTGGTTGCACATTTTTATTTTATTTTTTATTTCACATTTATTTAACCAGGTAGACTAGTTGAGAACACATTTATTTAACCAGGTAGACTAGTTGAGAACACATTTATTTAACCAGGTAGACTAGTTGAGAACACATTTATTTAACCAGGTAGACTAGTTGAGAACACATTTATTTAACCAGGTAGACTAGTTGAGAACACATTTATTTAACCAGGTAGACTAGTTGAGAATACATTTATTTAACCAGGTAGACTAGTTGAGAACACATTTATTTAACCAGGTAGACTAGTTGAGAACACATTTATTTAACCAGGTAGACTAGTTGAGAACGTGTTCTCATTTGCAACTGCGACCTGGCCAAGATAAAGCAAAGCCGTTCGACACATACAACAACACAGAGTTACACATGGAATAAACAAACATACAATCAATAATACAGTAGAAACATCTATAAACAGCATGAGCAAATGAGGTGAGATAAGAGGTTTTTCATTTTGTCCCCCCCAAAAATATCAATTTTTCCTAATGTTAAGGATCCAAATGTTGTATAAAGGTACATATACACACAGGTTATCTCCTCTGATCTTCTCTGTACCTTTTTAGAACATGTCTGACCTGTGTGATTCTCCTCTCCCTCACAGGTGTCACTCTACCCGTGTTTGAGCTCTACCAAGAAGGAGGGGACAGTAAGTCGTTTTATTGTGTCCTGTGTTGTTGAGTATGAATGTGTGACTAAGTATTTTTTTAAATAAACCTTCTAAATGGCATTTTGTTATCATAACATATGAAATCATCTGAAATATTGGCATGTCTGCATTTATGGGCAAATGTTTAACAAAGTGTTTTTTTTACAGGTTTAAAGGAAGCGTTGTCTATGCCCTGCTATTGAACTTGTGTTTGTGTCACTACTCACGGTATTCCTTCCACTTGTTAGGTTATGAGCTGACAGGTCTGGCCAGGGGAGGAGAGCAGCTCTCCAGGCTGAAGAGGAACTATGCTAAAGCAGTGGAGCTGCTCGTGGAGTTGGCCTCCTTACAGGTAGGGGGCACTCTGTTCATTAGGTGCCAGATGGAATAAAATAGAATGAAACAGGAAGGGACTTTCCAGGCCTTGGCCAATAAGAACAGCTTATTTTCGTTTTCCCATTGCAAAAAGTTAACGTTTTCTGGTGCCCTAAAGACCATTATCGCAGGGAGTAAGTCTTTGATGAAACATGTCTGTCTCACTAAACAACAACAGTCTCATGATCTCACTGTTTGATCGACAGACTTCCTTCGTCACACTGGATCAAGCCATCAAGATCACCAACCGCCGTGTGAATGCCATCGAGCATGGTGAGTCCGCCCTGGATTTCTCTCAATGACAACCTGTGACACACGTGGCGGCAGGGTAGCCTAGTGGTTAGAGCGTTGGACTAGTAACCGGAAGGTTGCAAATTTAAATCCCCGAGCTGACAAGGTACAAGGTTGTCGTTCTGCCCCTGAACAGGCAGTTAAGTTAACCCACTGTTCCCAGGCCGTCATTGAAAATTATAATTTGTTCTTAACTGACTTGCCTGGTTAAATAAAGGTAAAAACAAAAAAAATATCAATAATGGCAGTAGGAAGAGAGCAAATTTATTAAAATGTGATTTCAACTGTCCGCAGTAATCATCCCCCGCATTGAGCGTACCCTCAGCTACATCATCACAGAGCTGGATGAGAGGGAACGAGAAGAGTTCTACAGGTAAGTTATATTTCCAGACCATCTCCCTTTAAAATAAAAAGTGTCCCTCAACTCCTTGTATCACCGTCTGTATAAAGGGTTCTAATTCAGTTTCTATGAAAAGGGGTCTCATCTTTTAATCTGTGCCCTTATAGCCTCAATGGCATGGTCAATTTTCTTCTTTTGTTTGAAAAAAGTGTCAAGCTATATTGGTGATTTACTGCCACCTGCAGTACTGGAGTCCTGAACCAAATGTATGTATGTGTATGTACATTGTACAATGTACAATGTAATTAATTGTGTCCGCTAGATGGTGACATAGTAGCTTAAAGCCATTTACAAACCATAGCCCATTTATTTAAAAAAGACAACGCTCTGATCATTGGCTGATTTCTCCAAAACAATAGGATCCCCACCTAGTTGACTACTTTAAATGGTGGAAGTCCATGCTAAAACTGGTTATATATTCAAACTATCTCTATGGTGTGTCCACCTCCTCAGGCTGAAGAAGATCCAGGAGAAGAAGAAGCAGATGAGGGAGAGGACTGAGAAGGAGATCGCCATCCGTCTGGCCAAGCTGGGCCCCATCGCTGAGCCGTCCAACATGCTGATGGAGGAAACCGACGAGGACCTGCTGTTTGAGTGACATCCCATTAGTCATCCTATTTATTCATGTTGTCTTTGTGTACACCGGTGATGTTTTGTCGTTTTCAGTATTGGAGATGTCCCAGATGAGCTTTAAACTTTAAAGTCAGAACTTTGCTCACAGCAGTTCACTAGTGCATTGACGTTGTTAAATCTGACATTCGTTATCTTTTGGATACTTAAAGCAGCAAATAAAATATAGATTAAGTAAAGTAACATGGTTTACATATGTGGCCTGTATTCAGCATTCCATCTGATTGGATGAGGACATAGATACGTTTACGGTTTCACCAGAACACTCAAAACAATGCGTGCCGTTGTTCTTTTCCCCCGAAGTGTCTGCTTTGTGGAGGCTAGTCCCGTCCATGTGGGGTTATCCGAAGTGTCTGCTTTGTGGAGGCTAGTCCCGTCCATGTGGGGTTATAATAAACAGACTTACATTCTATGGCATTGACCCTTTACAGGAGGATGGCTAACATGTAGGTACCTCATCCAAATAAAGATTCTGTATATTCCTCAAGTGAGTTTGATATTTTAGCCACAATTTGTGTATCAGGCTGCATTTCCACATGCAGCCCAATTCTGATCTTACTTACATGTTTAGGTAACACAATTGATATTTATTAAGTGTATTCCAAAAGCATTCCTGTATCTAATGTCCAACATTATGAAACCGTGCTCAAAAGAAATGTTAATTTTTATTGAAGATGGCTTCTTGAGTTCTGCTTATAAAGTACCAATGAAAAATGTTTGTCAGATTAATTGTTGAAGTAGGCTACAGCTCCTAATTATTCAACCTAACTAGGAGCTTGATTTAATGTGTAACGCTGAAGTTCAGTGCGATTGAAATTTAAAGGCAACATTCCCGTGTTTGCGGAGACTGGACTCCCGATAAACGCTGCATGTGTCGGCTCAATCGGAAAATGACCTTAACTTCAAGCACGCTATATTATCTCCGGCGATAATGACTGATTCAAGCCCCTCGATAAACTAACTAGACAATAGCTACTAAGGTGATGATTGAGGTACAAGCGCAGCAACACAACATAGTACTATCGTTTATACACAGCAACTACCTTACCATATTTAGAATACAAACGGCTTCTCTTTGGTTCTCACTTCTAGGAGAAAGTTACATAGTAGCAAATTGGTCCTCCATTGAGAGATATTGCTCCTGTGCGTTGTATACCTTACATTGGGGTCTGAGGTAAACCACCTCTTCTAAAAAATAAAAATAAATACATTTTACAATCATAAATAACTATTGAGGTTGAAATATGTTTTCTACAGTTTCGGATAAATGTCTTTGCATAGGCTACTGGAATGTTGACGACATTGAGACAAAACACATAAGACAGTATCCAACCCTGGAAATGTAGTAAAGTCCACCTACCATAAGAAGGCTAGTTAAAGGACAAGTCACCCTTTTGGTCAGAGAAGGCATGGGCCCTCTATATTGTGTCAACGATGGCCTCAACGGTCATTGTCCATTCTTCCTTTTAGGGTCATTCCTTCAGAGCTGTGGGTCATGTTCATTAGGGTACACTGTAGTGAAAATGTCCTGAAAATGAAAACAAGTGGTTCTTATTGGACGAGTCCATGTAGTCCCTTCCTGTTTCAATCTGTTTTCTTCCGTTTGGTGCCTAATGAACACGACCCAGGCCACACTCATTCATGAGGCTCCCTGGGGTTGACCTCTAGCACAACCAGGAGGAGGGTACCCACTGGGGCTCTGTGTCCAACTTGTCAATGAGCCGTAGCAGCTCGTGGAAGGCTGTTTCTGGCTCGCTGTTAACGATGGCGGTGTCAAACAGGTGGCCGTAGGCCTGCTCCATCTCCCAGGCCTTCTCCATCAGCTCCTTCAGTTCCTCTGGCTAGATGCAGGGAAACATAGGAGGGAAGAACAGAGGTTAAAGATATCCTGGCTAGATGTATGGAAACAGGAAGGAAGGACAGGGGCTAAGAGATATCCTGGCTAGATGTAGGGAAACAGGAAGGAAGGACAGGGGATAGAGATATCCTGGCTAGATGTAGGGAAACAGGAGGGAAGGAGGGGCTAAGAGATATCCTGGCTAGATGTAGGGAAACAGGAAGGAAGGAGGGGCTAAGAGATATCCTGGCTAGATGTAGGGAAACAGGAAGGAAGGACAGGGGATAGAGATATCCTGGCTAGATGTAGGGAAACAGGAAGGAAGGAGGGGCTAAGAGATATCCTGGCTAGATGTAGGGAAACAGGAAGGAAGGACAGGGGATAGAGATATCCTGGCTAGATGTAGGGAAACAGGAAGGAAGGACAGGGATAGAGATATCCTGGCTAGATGTAGGGAAACAGGAAGGAAGGAGGGGTTTAGAGATATCCTGGCTAGATGTAGGGAAACAGGAAGGAAGGACAGGGGTTAGAGATATCCTGGCTAGATGTAGGGAAACAGGAAGGAAGGACAGGGGATAGAGATATCCTGGCTAGATGTAGGGAAATATCCTGGCTAGGAAGGAAAACAGGAAGGAAGGAGGGGTTTAGAGATATCCTGGCTCAATGTAGGGAAACAGGAAGGAAGGAGGGGTTTAGAGATATCCTGGCTAGATGTAGGGAAACAGGAGGGAAGGAGGGGTTTAGAGATATCCTGGCTAGATGTAGGAAACAGGAGGGAAGGAGGGGTTTAGAGATATCCTGGCTAGATGGCAGATGAGGGAAGGAGGGGGTTTAGAGATATCCTGGCTAGATGTAGGGAAACAGGAGGGAAGGAGGGGCTAAGAGATATCCTGGCTAGATGTAGGGAAACAGGAGGAAGGAGGGGTTTAGAGATATCCTGGCTAGATGTAGGGAAACAGGAAGGAAGGAGGGGATAGAGATATCCTGGCTAGATGTAGGAAACAGGAAGGAAGGAGGGGAAGGAAGGACAGGGGATAGAGATATCCTGGCTAGATGTAGGGAAACAGGAAGGAAGGACAGGGGATAGAGATATCCTGGCTAGATGTAGGGAAACAGGAAGGAAGGAGGAAGGAAGGACAGGGGATAGAGATATCCTGGCTAGATGTAGGGAAACAGGAAGGAAGGACAGGGGATAGAGATATCCTGGCTAGATGTAGGGAAACAGGAAGGAAGGACAGGGGATAGAGATATCCTGGCTAGATGTAGGGAAACAGGAAGGAAGGACAGAGATATCCTGGCTAGATGTAGGGAAACAGGAAGGAAGGACAGGGATAGAGATATCCTGGCTAGATGTAGGGAAACAGGAGGAAGGAGGGGCTAGAGATATCCTGGCTAGATGTAGGGAAACAGGAAGGAAGGACAGGGGATAGAGATATCCTGGCTAGATGTAGGGAAACAGGAGGGAAGGAGGGGCTAAGAGATATCCTGGCTAGATGTAGGGAAACAGGAGGGAAGGAGGGGATAGAGATATCCTGGCTAGATGTAGGGAAACAGGAAGGAAGGAGGGGCTAAGAGATATCCTGGCTAGATGTAGGGAAACAGGAAGGAAGGAGGGGATAGAGATATCCTGGCTAGATGTAGGGAAACAGGAGGGAAACAGGAGGGAAGGAGGGGCTAAGAGATATCCTGGCTAGATGTAGGGAAACAGGAGGGAAGGAGGGGCTAAGAGATATCCTGGCTAGATGTAGGAAACAGGAAGGAAGGAGGGGCTAAGAGATATCCTGGCTAGATGTAGGGAAACAGGAAGGAAGGACAGGGGATAGAGATATCCTGGCTAGATGTAGGGAAACAGGAAGGAAGGACAGGGGATAGAGATATCCTGGCTAGATGTAGGGAAACAGGAAGGAAGGACAGGGGATAGAGATATCCTGGCTAGATGTAGGGAAACAGGAAGGAAGGACAGGGGATAGAGATATCCTGGCTAGATGTAGGGAAACAGGAAGGAAGGAGGGGATAGAGATATCCTGGCTAGATGTAGGGAAACAGGAAGGAAGGACAGGGGATAGAGATATCCTGGCTAGATGTAGGGAAACAGGAAGGAAGGAGGGGATAGAGATATCCTGGCTAGATGTAGGGAAACAGGAAGGAAGGACAGGGGATAGAGATATCCTGGCTAGATGTAGGGAAACAGGAAGGAAGGACAGGGGATAGAGATATCCTGGCTAGATGTAGGGAACAGGAAGGAAGGACAGGGGATAGAGATATCCTGGCTAGATGTAGGGAAACAGGAAGGAAGGATGGGGTTTAGAGATATCCTGGCTAGATGTAGGGAAACAGGAAGGAAGGAGGGGCTAAGAGATATCCTGGCTAGATGTAGGGAAACAGGAAGGAAGGACAGGGGATAGAGATATCCTGGCTAGATGTAGGGAAACAGGAAGGAAGGAGGGGCTAAGAGATATCCTGGCTAGATGTAGGGAAACAGGAAGGAAGAACAGGGGATAGAGATATCCTGGCTAGATGTAGGGAAACAGGAAGGAAGGACAGGGGATAGAGATATCCTGGCTAGATGTAGGGAAACAGGAAGGAAGGACAGGGGATAGAGATATCCTGGCTAGATGTAGGGAAACAGGAGGGAAGGAGGGGCTAAGAGATATCCTGGCTAGATGTAGGGAAACAGGAGGGAAGGACAGGGGATAGAGATATCCTGGCTAGATGTAGGGAAACAGGAGGGAAGGAGGGGCTAAGAGATATCCTGGCTAGATGTAGGGGGGGAAACAGGATATCCTGGCTAGATGGGGAAACAGGAAGGAAGGACAGGGGATAGAGATATCCTGGCTAGATGTAGGGAATCAGGAGGGAAGGAGGGGCTAAGAGATATCCTGGCTAGATGTAGGGAAACAGGAGGGAAGGAGGGGCTAAGAGATATCCTAGCTAGATGTAGGGAAACAGGAGGGAAGGAGGGGCTAAGAGATATCCTGGCTAGATGTAGGGAAACAGGAAGGAAGGAGGGGCTAAGAGATATCCTGGCTAGATGTAGGGAAACAGGAAGGAAGGACAGGGGATAGAGATATCCTGGCTAGATGTAGGGAAACAGGAAGGAAGGACAGGGGATAGAGATATCCTGGCTAGATGTAGGGAAACAGGAAGGAAGGACAGGGGATAGAGATATCCTGGCTAGATGTAGGGAAACAGGAAGGAAGGACAGGGGATAGAGATATCCTGGCTAGATGTAGGGAAACAGGAAGGAAGGAGGGGTTTAGAGATATCCTGGCTAGATGTAGGGAAACAGGAAGGAAGGACAGGGGATAGAGATATCCTGGCTAGATGTAGGGAAACAGGAAGGAAGGAGGGGTTTAGAGATATCCTGGCTAGATGTAGGGAAACAGGAAGGAAGGACAGGGGATAGAGATATCCTGGCTAGATGTAGGGAAACAGGAAGGAAGGACAGGGGATAGAGATATCCTGGCTAGATGTAGGGAAACAGGAAGGAAGGACAGGGGATAGAGATATCCTGGCTAGATGTAGGGAAACAGGAAGGAAGGATGGGGTTTAGAGATATCCTGGCTAGATGTAGGGAAACAGGAAGGAAGGAGGGGAGATATCCTGGCTCAGATGTAGGGAAACAGGAAGGAAGGAGGGGTTTAGAGATATCCTGGCTAGATGTAGGGAAACAGGAAGGAAGGACAGGGGATAGAGATATCCTGGCTAGATGTATGGAAACAGGAAGGAAGGACAGGGGCTAAGAGATATCCTGGCTAGATGTAGGGAAACAGGAAGGAAGGACAGGGGATAGAGATATCCTGGCTAGATGTAGGAAACAGGAGGAAGGAGGGGCTAAGAGATATCCTGGCTAGATGTAGGGAAACAGGAAGGAAGGACAGGGGATAGAGATATCCTGGCTAGATGTAGGGAAACAGGAAGGAAGGACAGGGGATAGAGATATCCTGGCTAGATGTAGGGAAACAGGAAGGAAACAGGAAGGAAGGAGGGGAAGGAGGGGAGATATCCTGGCTAGATGTAGGGAAACAGGAAGGAAGGACAGGGGATAGAGATATCCTGGCTAGATGTAGGGAAACAGGAAGGAAGGAGGGGCTAGAGATATCCTGGCTAGATGTAGGGAAACAGGAGGGAAGGAGGGGCTAAGAGATATCCTGGCTAGATGTAGGGAAACAGGAAGGAAGGACAGGGGATAGAGATATCCTGGCTAGATGTAGGGAAACAGGAGGGAAGGAGGGGCTAAGAGATATCCTGGCTAGATGTAGGGAAACAGGAAGGAAGGAGGGGGGAAACAGGAAGGAAGAGATATCCTGGCTAGATGTAGGGAAACAGGAAGGAAGGAGGGGCTAAGAGATATCCTGGCTAGATGTAGGGAAACAGGAAAGGAGGGGATAGGCTAGATGTAGGAAACAGGAAGGAAGGAGGGGATAGAGATATCCTGGCTAGATGTAGGGAAACAGGAAGGAAGGACAGGGGATAGAGATATCCTGGCTAGATGTAGGGAAACAGGAAGGAAGGACAGGGGATAAGAGATATCCTGGCTAGATGTAGGGAAACAGGAAGGAAGGACAGGGGATAGAGATATCCTGGCTAGATGTAGGGAAACAGGAAGGAAGGACAGGGGATAGAGATATCCTGGCTAGATGTAGGGAAACAGGAAGGAAGGAGGGGCTAAGAGATATCCTGGCTAGATGTAGGGAAACAGGAAGGAAGGACAGGGGATAGAGATATCCTGGCTAGATGTAGGGAAACAGGAGGGAAGGAGGGGCTAGAGATATCCTGGCTAGATGTAGGGAAACAGGGGAGAAGGAAGGACCTGGCTAGATGTAGGGAAACAGGAAGGAAGGATAGAGATATCCTGGCTAGATGTAGGGAAACAGGAAGGAAGGACAGGGGATAGAGATATCCTGGCTAGATGTAGGGAAACAGGAAGGAAGGACAGGGGATAGAGATATCCTGGCTAGATGTAGGGAAACAGGAAGGAAGGACAGGGTTTAGAGATATCCTGGCTAGATGTAGGGAAACAGGAAGGAAGGACAGGGGATAGAGATATCCTGGCTAGATGTAGGGAAACAGGAAGGAAGGAGGGGTTTAGAGATATCCTGGCTAGATGTAGGGAAACAGGAAGGAAGGACAGGGGATAGAGATATCCTGGCTAGATGTAGGGAAACAGGAAGGAAGGACAGGGGATAGAGATATCCTGGCTAGATGTAGGGAAACAGGAAGGAAGGACAGGGGATAGAGATATCCTGGCTAGATGTAGGGAAACAGGAAGGAAGGACAGGGGATAGAGATATCCTGGCTAGATGTAGGGAAACAGGAAGGAAGGAGGGGAGATAGAGATATCCTGGCTAGATGTAAACAGGGAAACAGGAAGGAAGGAAACAGGGGATAGAGATATCCTGGCTAGATGTAGGGAAACAGGAAGGAAGGAGGGGCTAAGAGATATCCTGGCTAGATGTAGGGAAACAGGAAGGAAGGACAGGGGGGTTTAGAGATATCCTGGCTAGATGTAGGGAAACAGGAAGGAAGGACAGGGATAGAGGGCTAGAGATATCCTGGCTAGATGTAGGGAAACAGGAAGGAAGGACAGGGGATAGAGATATCCTGGCTAGATGTAGGGAAACAGGAAGGAAGGAGGGGATAGAGATATCCTGGCTAGATGTAGGGAAACAGGAAGGAAGGACAGGGGATAGAGATATCCTGGCTAGATGTAGGGAAACAGGAGGGAAGGAGGGGCTAAGAGATATCCTGGCTAGATGTAGGGAAACAGGAAGGAAGGAGGGGGATAGAGATATCCTGGCTAGATGTAGGGAAACAGGAAGGAAGGAGGGGATAGAGATATCCTGGCTAGATGATATCCTGGCTAGATGTAGGGAAACAGGAAGGAAGGACAGGGGATAGAGATATCCTGGCTAGATGTAGGGAAACAGGAAGGAAGGAGGGGATAGAGATATCCTGGCTAGATGTAGGAAACAGGAAGGAAGGACAGGGGATAGAGATATCCTGGCTAGATGTAGGGAAACAGGAGGGAAGGAGGGGCTAAGAGATATCCTGGCTAGATGTAGGGAAACAGGAGATGGGAAGGAGGAGGCTAAGAGATATCCTGGCTAGATGTAGGGAAACAGGAAGGAAGGAGGGGCTATAGAGATATCCTGGCTAGATGTAGGGAAACAGGAAGGAAGGAGGGGCTAGAGATATCCTGGCTAGATGTAGGGAAACAGGAGGAAGGAGGGGCTAAGAGATATCCTGGCTAGATGTAGGGAAACAGGAGGGAAGGACAGAGATATCCTGGCTAGATGTAGGGAAACAGGAAGGAAGGAGGGGATAGAGATATCCTGGCTAGATGTAGGGAAACAGGAAGGAAGGACAGGGGATAGAGATATCCTGGCTAGATGTAGGGAAACAGGAAGGAAGGACAGGAAACAGATGTAGGAAGGAAGACAGGGGATAGAGATATCCTGGCTAGATGTAGGGAAACAGGAAGGAAGGAGGGGGATTAGAGATATCCTGGCTAGATGTAGGGAAACAGGAAGGAAGGACAGGGGATAGAGATATCCTGGCTAGATGTAGGGAAACAGGAAGGAAGGAGGGGTTTAGAGATATCCTGGCTAGATGTAGGGAAACAGGAAGGAAGGACAGGGGATAGAGATATCCTGGCTAGATGTAGGGAAACAGGAAGGAAGGAGGAATATCCTGGCTAATGGGGAAACAGGAAGGAAGGACAGGGGATAGAGATATCCTGGCTAGATGTAGGGAAACAGGAAGGAAGGACAGGGGATAGAGATATCCTGGCTAGATGTAGGGAAACAGGAAGGAAGGATGGGGTTTAGAGATATCCTGGCTAGATGTAGGGAAACAGGAAGGAAGGAGGGGTTTAGAGATATCCTGGCTCAATGTAGGGAAACAGGAAGGAAGGAAGGAGGGGTTTAGAGATATCCTGGCTAGATGTAGGGAAACAGGAAGGAAGGACGGGTTTTAGAGATATCCCGGCTAGATGTAGGGAAACAGGAAGGAAGGACTAGAGGGAAACAGGAAGGAAGGACAGGGTTTAGAGATAGCCTGGCTAGATGTAGGGAAACAGGAAGGAAGGACAGGGGATAGAGATATCCTAGCTAGATGTAGCGAAACAGGAAGGAAGGATGGGTTTAGAGATATCCTGGCTAGATGTAGGGAAACAGGAGGGAAGGAGGGGCTAAGAGATATCCTGGCTAGATGTAGGGAAACAGGAAGGAAGGACAGGGGATAGAGATATCCTGGCTAGATGTAGGGAAACAGGAGGGAAGGAGGGACTAAGAGATATCCTGGCTAGATGTAGGGAAACAGGAAGGAAGGAGGGGCTAAGAGATATCCTGGCTAGATGTAGGGAAACAGGAAGGAAGGACAGGGGATAGAGATATCCTGGCTAGATGTAGGGAAACAGGAGGGAAGGAGGGACTAAGAGATATCCTGGCTAGATGTAGGGAAACAGGAAGGAAGGACAGGGGATAGAGATATCCTGGCTAGATGTAGGGAAACAGGAGGGAAGGAGGGGCTAAGAGATATCCTGGCTAGATGTAGGGAAACAGGGGGGAAGGAGGGGCTAAGAGATATCCTGGCTAGATGTAGGGAAACAGGAAGGAAGGACAGGGGATAGAGATATCCTGGCTAGATGTAGGGAATCAGGAGGGAAGGAGGGGCTAAGAGATATCCTGGCTAGATGTAGGGAAACAGGAGGGAAGGAGGGGCTAAGAGATATCCTGGCTAGATGTAGGGAAACAGGAGGGAAGGAGGGGCTAAGAGATATCCTGGCTAGATGTAGGGAAACAGGAAGGAAGGACAGGGGATAGAGATATCCTGGCTAGATGTAGGGAAACAGGAAGGAAGGACGGGATAGAGATATCCTGGCTAGATGTAGGGAAACAGGAAGGAAGGACAGGGGATAGAGATATCCTGGCTAGATGTAGGGAAACAGGAAGGAAGGACAGGGGATAGAGATATCCTGGCTAGATGTAGGGAAACAGGAAGGAAGGAGGGGTTTAGAGATATCCTGGCTAGATGTAGGGAAACAGGAAGGAAGGACAGGGGATAGAGATATCCTGGCTAGATGTAGGGAAACAGGAAGGAAGGAGGGGTTTAGAGATATCCTGGCTAGATGTAGGGAAACAGGAAGGAAGGACAGGGGATAGAGATATCCTGGCTAGATGTAGGGAAACAGGAAGGAAGGACAGGGGATAGAGATATCCTGGCTAGATGTAGGGAAACAGGAAGGAAGGACAGGGGATAGAGATATCCTGGCTAGATGTAGGGAAACAGGAAGGAAGGATGGGGTTTAGAGATATCCTGGCTAGATGTAGGGAAACAGGAAGGAAGGAGGGGTTTAGAGATATCCTGGCTCAATGTAGGGAAACAGGAAGGAAGGAGGGGTTTAGAGATATCCTGGCTAGATGTAGGGAAACAGGAAGGAAGGACGGGTTTTAGAGATATCCCGGCTAGATGTAGGGAAACAGGAAGGAAGGACGGGGTTTAGAGATAGCCTGGCTAGATGTAGGGAAACAGGAAGGAAGGACAGGGGATAGAGATATCCTAGCTAGATGTAGCGAAACAGGAAGGAAGGATGGGTTTAGAGATATCCTGGCTAGATGTAGGGAAACAGGAGGGAAGGAGGGGTTTAGAGATATCCTGGCTAGATGTAGGGAAACAGGAGGGAAGGAGGGGCTAAGAGATATCCTGGCTAGATGTAGGGAAACAGGGGGGAAGGAGGGGTTTAGAGATATCCTGGCTAGATGTAGGGAAACAGGAGGGAAGGAGGGACTAAGAGATATCCTGGCTAGATGTAGGGAAACAGGAAGGAAGGAGGGGCTAAGAGATATCCTGGCTAGATGTAGGGAAACAGGAAGGAAGGACAGGGGATAGAGATATCCTGGCTAGATGTAGGGAAACAGGAGGGAAGGAGGGACTAAGAGATATCCTGGCTAGATGTAGGGAAACAGGAAGGAAGGACAGGGGATAGAGATATCCTGGCTAGATGTAGGGAAACAGGAGGGAAGGAGGGGCTAAGAGATATCCTGGCTAGATGTAGGGAAACAGGAGGGAAGGAGGGGGATAAGAGATATCCTGGCTAGATGTAGGGAAACAGGAAGGAAGGACAGGGGATAGAGATATCCTGGCTAGATGTAGGGAATCAGGAGGGAAGGAGGGGCTAAGAGATATCCTGGCTAGATGTAGGGAAACAGGAGGGAAGGAGGGGCTAAGAGATATCCTGGCTAGATGTAGGGAAACAGGAGGGAAGGAGGGGCTAAGAGATATCCTGGCTAGATGTAGGGAAACAGGAAGGAAGGACAGGGGATAGAGATATCCTGGCTAGATGTAGGGAAACAGGAAGGAAGGACAGGGATAGAGATATCCTGGCTAGATGTAGGGAAACAGGAAGGAAGGACAGGGGATAGAGATATCCTGGCTAGATGTAGGGAAACAGGAAGGAAGGACAGGGGATAGAGATATCCTGGCTAGATGTAGGGAAACAGGAAGGAAGGAGGGGTTTAGAGATATCCTGGCTAGATGTAGGGAAACAGGAAGGAAGGACAGGGGATAGAGATATCCTGGCTAGATGTAGGGAAACAGGAAGGAAGGAGGGGTTTAGAGATATCCTGGCTAGATGTAGGGAAACAGGAAGGAAGGACAGGGGATAGAGATATCCTGGCTAGATGTAGGGAAACAGGAAGGAAGGACAGGGGATAGAGATATCCTGGCTAGATGTAGGGAAACAGGAAGGAAGGACAGGGGATAGAGATATCCTGGCTAGATGTAGGGAAACAGGAAGGAAGGATGGGGTTTAGAGATATCCTGGCTAGATGTAGGGAAACAGGAAGGAAGGATGGGGTTTAGAAGGCTAGATGGGGAAACAGGAAGGAAGGAGGGGTTTAGAGATATCCTGGCTCAATGTAGGGAAACAGGAAGGAAGGAGGGGTTTAGAGATATCCTGGCTAGATGTAGGGAAACAGGAAGGAAGGACGGGTTTTAGAGATATCCCGGCTAGATGTAGGGAAACAGGAAGGAAGGACGGGGTTTAGAGATAGCCTGGCTAGATGTAGGGAAACAGGAAGGAAGGACAGGGGATAGAGATATCCTAGCTAGATGTAGCGAAACAGGAAGGAAGGATGGGTTTAGAGATATCCTGGCTAGATGTAGGGAAACAGGAGGGAAGGAGGGGTTTAGAGATATCCTGGCTAGATGTAGGGAAACAGGAGGGAAGGAGGGGCTAAGAGATATCCTGGCTAGATGTAGGGAAACAGGGGGGAAGGAGGGGTTTAGAGATATCCTGGCTAGATGTAGGGAAACAGGAGGGAAGGAGGGGTTTAAAGATATCCTGGCTAGATGTAGGAAAACAGGAGGGAAGGAGGGGTTTAGAGATATCCTGGCTAGATGTAGGGAAGCAGGAGGGAAGGAGGGGCTAAGAGATATCCTGGCTAGATGTAGGGAAGCAGGAGGGAAGGAGGGGTTTAGAGATATCCTGGCTAGATGTAGGGAAACAGGAAGGAAGGACAGGGGATAGAGATATCCTGGCTAGATGTATGGAAACAGGAAGGAAGGACAGGGGCGAAGAGATATCCTGGCTAGATGTAGGGAAACAGGAAGGAAGGACAGGGGATAGAGATATCCTGGCTAGATGTAGGGAAACAGGAGGGAAGGAGGGACTAAGAGATATCCTGGCTAGATGTAGGGAAACAGGAAGGAAGGAGGGGCTAAGAGATATCCTGGCTAGATGTAGGGAAACAGGAAGGAAGGACAGGGGATAGAGATATCCTGGCTAGATGTAGGGAAACAGGAAGGAAGGAGGGGCTAAGAGATATCCTGGCTAGATGTAGGGAAACAGGAAGGAAGGACAGGGGATAGAGATATCCTGGCTAGATGTAGGGAAACAGGAAGGAAGGACAGGGGATAGAGATATCCTGGCTAGATGTAGGGAAACAGGAAGGAAGGACAGGGGATAGAGATATCCTGGCTAGATGTAGGGAAACAGGAGGGAAGGAGGGGCTAAGAGATATCCTGGCTAGATGTAGCGAAACAGGAGGGAAGGACAGGGGATAGAGATATCCTGGCTAGATGTAGGGAAACAGGAGGAAGGAGGGAGATATCCTGGCTAGAGAAACAGGAGAAGGAGGGGCTATCCTGGCTAGATGTAGGGAAACAGGAAGGAAGGAGGGGCTAAGAGATATCCTGGCTAGATGTAGGGAAACAGGAAGGAAGGACAGGGGATAGAGATATCCTGGCTAGATGTAGGGAAACAGGAAGGAAGGACAGGGGATAGAGATATCCTGGCTAGATGTAGGGAAACAGGAAGGAAGGAGGGGATAGAGATATCCTGGCTAGATGTAGGGAAACAGGAAGGAAGGACAGGGGATAGAGATATCCTGGCTAGATGTAGGGAAACAGGAAGGAAGGAGGGGTTTAGAGATATCCTGGCTAGATGTAGGGAAACAGGAAGGAAGGACAGGGGATAGAGATATCCTGGCTAGATGTAGGGAAACAGGAAGGAAGGACAGGGGATAGAGATATCCTGGCTAGATGTAGGGAAACAGGAAGGAAGGACAGGGGATAGAGATATCCTGGCTAGATGTAGGGAAACAGGAAGGAAGGATGGGGTTTAGAGATATCCTGGCTAGATGTAGGGAAACAGGAAGGAAGGAGGGGTTTAGAGATATCCTGGCTCAATGTAGGGAAACAGGAAGGAAGGAGGGGTTTAGAGATATCCTGGCTAGATGTAGGGAAACAGGAAGGAAGGACGGGTTTTAGAGATATCCTGGCTAGATGTAGGGAAACAGGAAGGAAGGACGGGGTTTAGAGATAGCCTGGCTAGATGTAGGAAACAGGAAGGAAGGACAGGGGATAGAGATATCCTGGCTAGATGTAGGAAGAAACAGGAAGGAAGGATGGGGGGATAGAGATATCCTGGCTAGATGTAGGGAAACAGGAGGGAAGGAGGGGATTAGAGATATCCTGGCTAGATGTAGGAAACAGGAGGGAAGGAGGGGCTAAGAGATATCCTGGCTAGATGTAGGGAAACAGGGGGAAGGAGGGGTTTAGAGATATCCTGGCTAGATGTAGGGAAACAGGAGGGAAGGAGGGGTTTAAAGATATCCTGGCTAGATGTAGGAAAACAGGAGGGAAGGAGGGGTTTAGAGATATCCTGGCTAGATGTAGGGAAACAGGAGGGAAGGAGGGGCTAAGAGATATCCTGGCTAGATGTAGGGAAACAGGAGGGAAGGAGGGGTTTAGAGATATCCTGGCTAGATGTAGGGAAACAGGAAGGAAGGACAGGGGATAGAGATATCCTGGCTAGATGTAGGGAAACAGGAAGGAAGGACAGGGGCTAAGAGATATCCTGGCTAGATGTAGGGAAACAGGAAGGAAGGACAGGGGATAGAGATATCCTGGCTAGATGTAGGGAAACAGGAGGGAAGGAGGGACTAAGAGATATCCTGGCTAGATGTAGGGAAACAGGAAGGAAGGAGGGGCTAAGAGATATCCTGGCTAGATGTAGGGAAACAGGAAGGAAGGACAGGGGATAGAGATATCCTGGCTAGATGTAGGGAAACAGGAAGGAAGGAGGGGCTAAGAGATATCCTGGCTAGATGTAGGGAAACAGGAAGGAAGGACAGGGGATAGAGATATCCTGGCTAGATGTAGGGAAACAGGAAGGAAGGACAGGGGATAGAGATATCCTGGCTAGATGTAGGGAAACAGGAAGGAAGGACAGGGGATAGAGATATCCTGGCTAGATGTAGGGAAACAGGAGGGAAGGAGGGGCTAAGAGATATCCTGGCTAGATGTAGGAAACAGGAGGGAAGGACAGGGGATAGAGATATCCTGGCTAGATGTAGGGAAACAGGAGGGAAGGAGGGGCTAAGAGATATCCTGGCTAGATGTAGGGAAACAGGGGGGAAGGAGGGGCTAAGAGATATCCTGGCTAGATGTAGGGAAACAGGAAGGAAGGACAGGGGATAGAGATATCCTGGCTAGATGTAGGGAATCAGGAGGGAAGGAGGGGCTAAGAGATATCCTGGCTAGATGTAGGGAAACAGGAGGGAAGGAGGGGCTAAGAGATATCCTGGCTAGATGTAGGGAAACAGGAAGGAAGGACAGGGGATAGAGATATCCTGGCTAGATGTAGGGAAACTAGATGAGATATCCTGGCTAGATGTAGGGAAACAGGAAGGAAGGACAGGGGATAGAGATATCCTGGCTAGATGTAGGGAAACAGGAAGGAAGGACAGGGGATAGAGATATCCTGGCTAGATGTAGGGAAACAGGAAGGAAGGAGGGGTTTAGAGATATCCTGGCTAGATGTAGGGAAACAGGAAGGAAGGACAGGGGATAGAGATATCCTGGCTAGATGTAGGGAAACAGGAAGGAAGGACAGGGGATAGAGATATCCTGGCTAGATGTAGGGAAACAGGAGGGAAGGAGGGGATAGAGATATCCTGGCTAGATGTAGGGAAACAAGAAGGAAGGACAGGGGATAGAGATATCCTGGCTAGATGTAGGGAAACAGGAAGGTAGGACAGGGGATAGAGATATCCTGGCTAGATGTAGGGAAACAGGAAGGAAGGAGGGGATAGAGATATCCTGGCTAGATGTAGGGAAACAGGAAGGAAGGACAGGGGATAGAGATATCCTGGCTAGATGTAGGGAAACAGGAAGGAAGGAGGGGATAGAGATATCATGGCTAGATGTAGGGAAACAGGAAGGAAGGACAGGGGATAGAGATATCCTGGCTAGATGTAAGGAAACAGGAAGGAAGGAGGGGATAGAGATATCCTGGCTAGATGTAGGGAAACAGGAAGGAAGGAGGGGATAGAGATATCCTGGCTAGATGTAAGGAAACAGGAAGGAAGGAGGGGATAGAGATATCCTGGCTAGATGTAGGGAAACAGGAAGGAAGGAGGGGATAGAGATATCCTGGCTAGATGTAGGGAAACAGGAAGGAAGGACAGGGGATAGAGATATCCTGGCTAGATGTAGGGAAACAGGAAGGAAGGACAGGGGATAGAGATATCCTGGCTAGATGTATGGAAACAGGAGGGAAGGAGGGGATAGAGATATCCTGGCTAGATGTAAGGAAACAGGAAGGAAGGACAGGGGATAGAGATATCCTGGCTAGATGTATAGAGATATCCTGGCTAGATGTAGGGAAACAGGAAGGACAGGATATCCTGGCTAGATGTAGAGATATCCTGGCTAGATGTAGGAAACAGGAAGGACAGGGGGGATAGAGATATCCTGGCTAGATGTAGGGAAACAGGAAGGACAGGGGATAGAGATATCCTGGCTAGATGTAGGGAAACAGGAAGGAAGGAGGGGATAGAGATATCCTGGCTAGATGTAGGGAAACAGGAAGGAAGGACAGGGGATAGAGATATCCTGGCTAGATGTAGGGAAACAGGAAGGAAGGAGGGGATAGAGATATCCTGGCTAGATGTAGGGAAACAGGAAGGAAGGAGGGGATAGAGATATCCTGGCTAGATGTAGGAAACAGGAAGGAAGGAGGGGATAGAGATATCCTGGCTAGATGTAGGGAAACAGGAAGGAAGGAGGGGATAGAGATATCCTGGCTAGATGTAGGGAAACAGGAAGGAAGGACAGGGGATAGAGATATCCTGGCTAGATGTAGGGAAACAGGAAGGAAGGAGGGGATAGAGATATCATGGCTAGATGTAGGGAAACAGGAAGGAAGGACAGGGGATAGAGATATCCTGGCTAGATGTAGGGAAACAGGAAGGAAGGACAGGGGATAGAGATATCCTGGCTAGATGTATGGAAACAGGAGGGAAGGAGGGGATAGAGATATCCTGGCTAGATGTAAGGAAACAGGAAGGAAGGACAGGGGATAGAGATATCCTGGCTAGATGTATGGAAACAGGAAGGACAGGGGATAGAGATATCCTGGCTAGATGTATGGAAACAGGAAGGACAGGGGATAGAGATATCCTGGCTAGATGTAGGGAAACAGGAAGGACAGGCGATAGAGATATCCTGGCTAGATGTATGGAAACAGGAAGGACAGGGGATAGAGATATCCTGGCTAGATGTATGGAAACAGGAAGGACAGGGGATAGAGATATCCTGGCTAGATGTATGGAAACAGGAAGGACAGGGGATAGAGATATCCTGGCTAGATGTAGGGAAACAGGAAGGACAGGACGGGGATAGAGATATCCTGGCTAGATGTAGGGAAACAGGAAGGACAGGCGATAGAGATATCCTGGCTAGATGTATGGAAACAGGAAGGACAGGGGATAGAGATATCCTGGCTAGATGTATGGAAACAGGAAGGACAGGGGATAGAGATATCCTGGCTAGATGTAGGAAACAGGAAGGACAGGGGATAGAGATATCCTGGCTAGATGTATCCTGGCTAGATGTAGGAAACAGGAAGGACAGGGGATAGAGATATCCTGGCTAGATGTAGGGAAACAGGAAGGACAGGGGATAGAGATATCCTGGCTAGATGTAGGGAAACAGGAAGGACAGGCGATAGAGATATCCTGGCTAGATGTATGGAAACAGGAAGGAAGGAGGGGATAGAGATATCCTGGCTAGATGTATGGAAACAGGAAGGACAGGGGATAGAGATATCCTGGCTAGATGTAGGGAAACAGGAAGGACAGGGGATAGAGATATCCTGGCTAGATGTAGGGAAACAGGAAGGAAGGAGGGGATAGAGATATCCTGGCTAGATGTATGGAAACAGGAAGGACAGGGGATAGAGATATCCTGGCTAGATGTAGGGAAACAGGAAGGAAGGACAGGGGATAGAGATATCCTGGCTAGATGTAGGGAAACAGGAAGGAAGGACAGGGGATAGAGATATCCTGGCTAGATGTAGGGAAACAGGAAGGAAGGACAGGGGATAGAGATATCCTGGCTAGATGTAGGGAAACAGGAAGGAAGGAGGGGTTTAGAGATATCCTGGCTAGATGTAGGGAAACAGGAAGGAAGGACAGGGGATAGAGATATCCTGGCTAGATGTAGGGAAACAGGAAGGAAGGAGGGGTTTAGAGATATCCTGGCTAGATGTAGGGAAACAGGAAGGAAGGACAGGGGATAGAGATATCCTGGCTAGATGTAGGGAAACAGGAAGGAAGGACAGGGGATAGAGATATCCTGGCTAGATGTAGGGAAACAGGAAGGAAGGACAGGGGATAGAGATATCCTGGCTAGATGTAGGGAAACAGGAAGGAAGGATGGGGTTTAGAGATATCCTGGCTAGATGTAGGGAAACAGGAAGGAAGGAGGGGTTTAGAGATATCCTGGCTAGATGTAGGGAAACAGGAAGGAAGGACAGGGGATAGAGATATCCTGGCTAGATGTATGGAAACAGGAAGGAAGGACAGGGGCTAAGAGATATCCTGGCTAGATGTAGGGAAACAGGAAGGAAGGACAGGGGATAGAGATATCCTGGCTAGATGTAGGGAAACAGGAAGGAAGGACAGGGGATAGAGATATCCTGGCTAGATGTAGGGAAACAGGAAGGAAGGACAGGGGATAGAGATATCCTGGCTAGATGTAGGGAAACAGGAGGGAAGGAGGGACTAAGAGATATCCTGGCTAGATGTAGGGAAACAGGAAGGAAGGACAGGGGATAGAGATATCCTGGCTAGATGTAGGGAAACAGGAGGGAAGGAGGGGCTAAGAGATATCCTGGCTAGATGTAGGGAAACAGGAGGGAAGGAGGGGCTAAGAGATATCCTGGCTAGATGTAGGGAAACAGGAAGGAAGGACAGGGGATAGAGATATCCTGGCTAGATGTAGGGAAACAGGAAGGAAGGAGGGGCTAGAGATATCCTGGCTAGATGGAGGGAAGGAGGGGCTAGGGCTAAACAGGAGGGAAGGAGGGGCTAAGAGATATCCTGGCTAGATGTAGGGAAACAGGAGGGAAGGAGGGGCTAAGAGATATCCTGGCTAGATGTAGGGAAACAGGAAGGAAGGACAGGGGATAGAGATATCCTGGCTAGATGTAGGGAAACAGGAAGGAAGGACAGGGGATAGAGATATCCTGGCTAGATGTAGGGAAACAGGAAGGAAGGACAGGGGATAGAGATATCCTGGCTAGATGTAGGGAAACAGGAAGGAAGGACAGGGGATAGAGATATCCTGGCTAGATGTAGGGAAACAGGAAGGACAGGCGATAGAGATATCCTGGCTAGATGTATGGAAACAGGAAGGACAGGGGATAGAGATATCCTGGCTAGATGTATGGAAACAGGAAGGACAGGGGATAGAGATATCCTGGCTAGATGTATGGAAACAGGAAGGACAGGGGATAGAGATATCCTGGCTAGATGTAGGGAAACAGGAAGGACAGGCGATAGAGATATCCTGGCTAGATGTAGGGAAACAGGAAGGACAGGGGATAGAGATATCCTGGCTAGATGTAGGAAACAGGAAGGACAGGGGATAGAGATATCCTGGCTAGATGTAGGGAAACAGGAAGGACAGGGGATAGAGATATCCTGGCTAGATGTAGGGAAACAGGAAGGACAGGGGATAGAGATATCCTGGCTAGATGTAGGGAAACAGGAAGGACAGGCGATAGAGATATCCTGGCTAGATGTATGGAAACAGGAAGGAAGGAGGGGATAGAGATATCCTGGCTAGATGTATGGAAACAGGAAGGACAGGGGATAGAGATATCCTGGCTAGATGTAGGGAAACAGGAAGGAAGGAGGGGATAGAGATATCCTGGCTAGATGTATGGAAACAGGAAGGACAGGGGATAGAGATATCCTGGCTAGATGTAGGGAAACAGGAAGGAAGGACAGGGGATAGAGATATCCTGGCTAGATGTAGGGAAACAGGAAGGAAGGACAGGGGATAGAGATATCCTGGCTAGATGTAGGGAAACAGGAAGGAAGGACAGGGGATAGAGATATCCTGGCTAGATGTAGGGAAACAGGAAGGAAGGAGGGGGATTAGAGATATCCTGGCTAGATGTAGGGAAACAGGAAGGAAGGACAGGGGATAGAGATATCCTGGCTAGATGTAGGGAAACAGGAAGGAAGGAGGGGTTTAGAGATATCCTGGCTAGATGTAGGGAAACAGGAAGGAAGGACAGGGGATAGAGATATCCTGGCTAGATGTAGGGAAACAGGAAGGAAGGACAGGGGATAGAGATATCCTGGCTAGATGTAGGGAAACAGGAAGGAAGGACAGGGGATAGAGATATCCTGGCTAGATGTAGGGAAACAGGAAGGAAGGATGGGGTTTAGAGATATCCTGGCTAGATGTAGGGAAACAGGAAGGAAGGAGGGGTTTAGAGATATCCTGGCTCAATGTAGGGAAACAGGAAGGAAGGAGGGGTTTAGAGATATCCTGGCTAGATGTAGGGAAACAGGAAGGAAGGACAGGGGATAGAGATATCCTGGCTAGATGTATGGAAACAGGAAGGAAGGACAGGGGCTAAGAGATATCCTGGCTAGATGTAGGGAAACAGGAAGGAAGGACAGGGGATAGAGATATCCTGGCTAGATGTAGGGAAACAGGAAGGAAGGACAGGGGATAGAGATATCCTGGCTAGATGTAGGGAAACAGGAAGGAAGGAGGGGCTAAGAGATATCCTGGCTAGATGTAGGGAAACAGGAAGGAAGGACAGGGGATAGAGATATCCTGGCTAGATGTAGGGAAACAGGAGGGAAGGAGGGACTAAGAGATATCCTGGCTAGATGTAGGGAAACAGGAAGGAAGGACAGGGGATAGAGATATCCTGGCTAGATGTAGGGAAACAGGAGGGAAGGAGGGGCTAAGAGATATCCTGGCTAGATGTAGGGAAACAGGAAGGAAGGACAGGGGATAGAGATATCCTGGCTAGATGTAGGGAAACAGGAGGGAAGGAGGGGCTAAGAGATATCCTGGCTAGATGTAGGGAAACAGGGGGGAAGGAGGGGCTAAGAGATATCCTGGCTAGATGTAGGGAAACAGGAAGGAAGGACAGGGGATAGAGATATCCTGGCTAGATGTAGGGAATCAGGAGGGAAGGAGGGGCTAAGAGATATCCTGGCTAGATGTAGGGGAAGGAAGGACAGGGGAGAGATATCCTGGCTAGATGTAGGGAAACAGGAGGAAGGAGGGGCTAAGAGATATCCTGGCTAGATGTAGGGAAACAGGAGGGAAGGAGGGGCTAAGAGATATCCTGGCTAGATGTAGGGAAACAGGAAGGAAGGACAGGGGATAGAGATATCCTGGCTAGATGTAGGGAAACAGGAAGGAAGGACAGGGGATAGAGATATCCTGGCTAGATGTAGGGAAACAGGAAGGAAGGACAGGGGATAGAGATATCCTGGCTAGATGTAGGGAAACAGGAAGGAAGGACAGGGGATAGAGATATCCTGGCTAGATGTAGGGAAACAGGAAGGAAGGAGGGGTTTAGAGATATCCTGGCTAGATGTAGGGAAACAGGAAGGAAGGACAGGGGATAGAGATATCCTGGCTAGATGTAGGGAAACAGGAAGGAAGGAGGGGTTTAGAGATATCCTGGCTAGATGTAGGGAAACAGGAAGGAAGGACAGGGGATAGAGATATCCTGGCTAGATGTAGGGAAACAGGAAGGAAGGACAGGGGATAGAGATATCCTGGCTAGATGTAGGGAAACAGGAAGGAAGGACAGGGGAAGGACAGGGGATAGAGATATCCTGGCTAGATGTAGGGAAACAGGAAGGAAGGATGGGGTTTAGAGATATCCTGGCTAGATGTAGGGAAACAGGAAGGAAGGAGGGGTTTAGAGATATCCTGGCTCAATGTAGGGAAACAGGAAGGAAGGAGGGGTTTAGAGATATCCTGGCTAGATGTAGGGAAACAGGAGGGAAGGAGGGGTTTAAAGATATCCTGGCTAGATGTAGGAAAACAGGAGGGAAGACGGGGTTTAGAGATAGCCTGGCTAGATGTAGGGAAGCAGGAGGGAAGGAGGGGCTAAGAGATATCCTGGCTAGATGTAGGGAAGCAGGAGGGAAGGAGGGGTTTAGAGATATCCTGGCTAGATGTAGGGAAACAGGAAGGAAGGACAGGGGATAGAGATATCCTGGCTAGATGTATGGAAACAGGAAGGAAGGACAGGGGCTAAGAGATATCCTGGCTAGATGTAGGGAAACAGGAAGGAAGGACAGGGGATAGAGATATCCTGGCTAGATGTAGGGAAACAGGAGGGGAAACAGGAAGGAAGGAGGGCTAAGAGATATCCTGGGAAGGAGGGGCTAAGAGATATCCTGGCTAGATGTAGGGAAACAGGAAGGAAGGAGGGGCTAAGAGATATCCTGGCTAGATGTAGGGAAACAGGAAGGCTAGATGGAAACAGGAGGGGATAGAGATATCCTGGCTAGATGTAGGGAAACAGGAAGGAAGGACAGGGGTATAAACAGAGATATATCCTGGCTAGATGTAGGGAAACAGGAGGGAAGGAGGGGCTAAGAGATATCCTGGCTAGATGTAGGAAGAAACAGGAGGGAAGGAGGGGCAGGATATCCTGGCTAGATGTAGGGAAACAGGAGGGAAGGACAGGGGATAGAGATATCCTGGCTAGATGTAGGGAAACAGGAGGAAGGAGGGGATAGAGATATCCTGGCTAGATGTAGGGAAACAGGAAGGAAGGAGGGGGATAGAGATATCCTGGCTAGATGTAGGGAAACAGGAAGGAAGGACAGGGGATAGAGATATCCTGGCTAGATGTAGGGAATCAGGAGGGAAGGAGGGGCTAAGAGATATCCTGGCTAGATGTAGGGAAACAGGAGGGAAGGAGGGGCTAAGAGATATCCTGGCTAGATGTAGGGAAACAGGAGGGAAGGAGGGGCTAAGAGATATCCTGGCTAGATGTAGGGAAACAGGAAGGAAGGACAGGGGATAGAGATATCCTGGCTAGATGTAGGGAAACAGGAAGGAAGGACAGGGGATAGAGATATCCTGGCTAGATGTAGGGAAACAGGAAGGAAGGACAGGGGATAGAGATATCCTGGCTAGATGTAGGGAAACAGGAAGGAAGGAGGGGCTAGATTAAACAGAGATATCCTGGCTAGATGTAGGGAAACAGGAAGGAAGGACAGGGGGAAGGGGGGCTATAGAGATATCCTGGCTAGATGTAGGGAAACAGGAAGGAAGGACAGGGGATAGAGATATCCTGGCTAGATGTAGGGGAAACAGGATATCCTGGAAGGAAACAGGGGATAGAGATATCCTGGCTAGATGTAGGGAAACAGGAAGGAAGGAGGGGATAGAGATATCCTGGCTAGATGTAGGGAAACAGGAAGGAAGGAGGGGATAGAGATATCCTGGCTAGATGTAGGGAAACAGGAAGGAAGGAGGGGATAGAGATATCCTGGCTAGATGTAGGGAAACAGGAAGGAAGGACAGGGGCTAGATAGAGGATATCCTGGCTAGATGTAGGGAAACAGGAAGGAAGGACAGGGGATAGAGATATCCTGGCTAGATGTAGGGAAACAGGAAGGAAGGACAGGGGATAGAGATATCCTGGCTAGATGTAGGAAGGAAACAGGAAGGAAGGACAGGGGATAGAGATATCCTGGCTAGATGTAGGAAACAGGAAGGAAGGACAGGGGATAGAGATATCCTGGCTAGATGTAGGGAAACAGGAAGGAAGGAGGGGATAGAGATATCCTGGCTAGATGTAGGGAAACAGGAAGGAAGGAGGGGATAGAGATATCCTGGCTAGATGTAGGGAAACAGGAAGGAAGGAGGGGATAGAGATATCCTGATAGAGATATCCTGGCTAGATGTAGGAAACAGGAAAGGACAGGGGATAGAGATATCCTGGCTAGATGTAGGGAAACAGGAAGGACAGGGGATAGAGATATCCTGGCTAGATGTAGGAAACAGGGAAGGACAGGGGATAGAGATATCCTGGCTAGATGTAGGGAAACAGGAAGGAAGGAGGGGATAGAGATATCCTGGCTAGATGTAGGGGAAACCTGGCTAGAGGAAACAGGAAGGACAGGGGATAGAGATATCCTGGCTAGATGTAGGGAAACAGGAAGGACAGGAAGGATAGAGATATCCTGGCTAGATGTAGGGAAACAGGAAGGAAGGAGGGGATAGAGATATCCTGGCTAGATGTAGGAAACAGGAAGGAAGGACAGGATAGAGATATCCTGGCTAGATGTAGGGGAAACAGGAAGGAAGGAGGGGAAACAGGAAGGACAGGGGATAGATATCCTGGCTAGATGTAGGGAAACAGGAAGGAAGGAGGGGATAGAGATATCATGGCTAGATGTAGGGAAACAGGAAGGAAGGACAGGGGATAGAGATATCCTGGCTAGATGTAAGGAAACAGGAAGGAAGGAGGGGATAGAGATATCCTGGCTAGATGTAGGGAAACAGGAAGGAAGGAGGGGATAGAGATATCCTGGCTAGATGTAGGGAAACAGGAAGGAAGGACAGGGGATAGAGATATCCTGGCTAGATGTAGGGAAACAGGAAGGAAGGAGGGGGGATAGAGATATCCTGGCTAGATGTAGGAAACAGGAAGGAAGGACAGGGGATAGAGATATCCTGGCTAGATGTATGGAAACAGGAAGGAAGGACAGGGGATAGAGATATCCTGGCTAGATGTATGGAAACAGGAAGGAAGGAGGGGATAGAGATATCCTGGCTAGATGTATGGAAACAGGAAGGACAGGGGATAGAGATATCCTGGCTAGATGTATGGAAACAGGAAGGACAGGGGATAGAGATATCCTGGCTAGATGTATGGAAACAGGAAGGACAGGGGATAGAGATATCCTGGCTAGGAAAACAGGAAGGACAGGGGATAGAGATATCCTGGCTAGATGTATGGAAGGACAGGGGAAGAGATATCCTGGCTAGATGTATGGAAACAGGAAGGACAGGGGATAGAGATATCCTGGCTAGATGTAGGGAAACAGGAAGGACAGGCGATAGAGATATCCTGGCTAGATGTAGGGAAACAGGAAGGACAGGCGATAGAGATATCCTGGCTAGATGTATGGAAACAGGAAGGACAGGGGATAGAGATATCCTGGCTAGATGTATGGAAACAGGAAGGACAGGGGATAGAGATATCCTGGCTAGATGTATGGAAACAGGAAGGACAGGGGATAGAGATATCCTGGCTAGATGTAGGGAAACAGGAAGGACAGGGGATAGAGATATCCTGGCTAGATGTAGGGAAACAGGAAGGACAGGGGATAGAGATATCCTGGCTAGATGTAGGGAAACAGGAAGGACAGGCGATAGAGATATCCTGGCTAGATGTATGGAAACAGGAAGGAAGGAGGGGATAGAGATATCCTGGCTAGATGTATGGAAACAGGAAGGACAGGGGATAGAGATATCCTGGCTAGATGTAGGGAAACAGGAAGGAAGGAGGGGATAGAGATATCCTGGCTAGATGTATGGAAACAGGAAGGACAGGGGATAGAGATATCCTGGCTAGATGAGATGTATGGAAACAGGAAGGACAGGCGATAGAGATATCCTGGCTAGATGTATGGAAACAGGAAGGACAGGGGATAGAGATATCCTGGCTAGATGTATGGAAACAGGAAGGACAGGGGATAGAGATATCCTGGCTAGATGTAGGGAAACAGGAAGGAAGGAGGGGATAGAGATATCCTGGCTAGATGTATGGAAACAGGAAGGACAGGGGATAGAGATATCCTGGCTAGATGTATGGAAACAGGAAGGACAGGTGATAGAGATATCCTGGCTAGATGTATGGAAACAGGAAGGACAGGGGATAGAGATATCCTGGCTAGATGTATGGAAACAGGAAGGACAGGGGATAGAGATATCCTGGCTAGATGTATGGAAACAGGAAGGACAGGGGATAGAGATATCCTGGCTAGATGTATGGAAACAGGAAGGACAGGCGATAGAGATATCCTGGCTAGATGTATGGAAACAGGAAGGACAGGGGATAGAGATATCCTGGCTAGATGTAGGGAAACAGGAAGGACAGGCGATAGAGATATCCTGGCTAGATGTATGGAAACAGGAAGGACAGGCGATAGAGATATCCTGGCTAGATGTATGGAAACAGGAAGGACAGGGGATAGAGATATCCTGGCTAGATGTAGCTCAAGGCAGAACTATTACTGTACCAGCAGAGGAGAAATAGTTCATTATAGCTTCTCACAGGTATAATGATCAACATGATAAGTGTGATTAATGTTATACATTCACTGTGGATATTAATGTATCTATGGTACTTGCTGATAAAGGGCTTTTTGTGAGATAAGTACCTTTGGGTTTTTGCCATCCTTGGCCAGCAGGGTGCGCAATCGCTCCTGAGAGGGAGGAGCGATGAAGATCACATAGGGTTTGAGGTTGGAGGACCAGAGCACCCGCAGTGACTGACGGAGAGACCGAAGGGAAACAGCAGCAGGAGGAGGGGAGAAAATGATAAAAACAAAGGGAGATAGAGGGATAGCAGCGTGGATAGTATATATAATAATAATATATGCCATTTAGCAGACGCTTTTATCCAAAGCGACTTACAGTCATGTGTGCATACATTCTACGTATGGGTGGTCCCGGGAATCGAACCCACTACGCTGGCGTTACAAGCGCCATGCTCTACCAACTGAGCTACAGAAGGACCAGTAATGCTTTCAAAACATGATATGGAATTTCCTCCACAACATATTCTCAACTAGCGGCTAACAGTCCCACTTTAAACTAAACGTAACTTTTAAGGTTTAAAAAGCCTTTATGAACCATTCATAAGGCCTGTAAAGATGCTTAAAATGACATGCTCCATAAAGTGTGGCACAAGGGCTAAGCACCAGGTGTAAGGACATATCACCCTTTATGTAGAATGACTTACTTATACATGATTTATGAAGCATCTATGTAGTGCTTATGAAGTGCTATGTAGGGCTTATGAAGTGCTATGTAGGGCTTATGAAGTGCTATGTAGAGCTTATGAAAATGTAGTTTCCTACCTTAGTGTGCAGGCACAGCAGACAGATCCTTCCTGAGTTGATGACCTGTCGAACCGAGTCACTGCTGGTGCCATACAAGTTCCTGTCGTACTCCCCAGACTCGATGAACTTCCCTGCTGCGTCGTCCGTCTCAAACGCCAGCCGGTTCACAAAGTGGTACTCCCTCCCATTCTTCTCATGTATCCGTGGGCTTCTCGTTGTATCTGAGTGATAATGATTGTTGAAATGAGAATTTGGTATGTTAAATGTATAATAAATGTATAATTAAGTTTTTGTCTGCTCTACTGTAATAAACAGTTAAAATAAAAAACGAAATGAGAATTTGTTAGAAGGTAATCTGTATGTATTGGTAACGTCGACCCTACCTGGATGAATTGCTGCAGTATTTTGTCAATGCTTCAAGCTATCAAACCCCATCAAACTTTATTTAAAGTCTGTTTAATAATCACAATACTTAAATAATATATAAAAACCTAACAGGCCACGAACTGAACCTCCCACAAGAACAAGTGGATCTTGTTCCCATCACAAGTCTTGCCCCACCCCCCAATCCCCTGCTCTGAGTGGTCTACTTACGTGGCACGGCGCTGGCGAATCTGTCCGGCTGGATAGACAGCAGCCTCCGCCGCAGCTCGTCCTGCCCGCTGTTGGGCGGACCAATCAGGGCGATGGGTCGCTTGCGACTGGCCGGCTGGTGGTAGAGCGCCATCTCCTCATAGGTCAGGATGTCATCGGCGGAGTAGTCTGGGCGCGACAGAGGTAAGTAGAGAGGTTGGGGTTTACTGAAGATGTTGCAGATTGAAATGTTACAGAAATGTTACACTATATACATATCAGATAGAAATATGTTATGTAGAACATATATACCTATCAGAATATTCCACAACATTCAGCTGAGGGGGAACATGGCAGATAGAAATTCCATGAATAGAGCAGGCATGATTACTGGGTACATGTCAGAGGCATATCTCTTCTACCCAATCCATCTATTTCCGAATGTGCCCCAGAGTCCAGCCTCCTGTGTGCCAACAAGACTGAGGTAATAAGACTTCCTGCTAGGAGAGGACTTTCCACTCTCATACTCATACTAAGACACACCAGTAACATAGGCTGGCCGAGAGTACTTAGCACCTCTGAATGTAATGTCCGAACCGAGTTCGCACCGATTTTACAGTGCCTTCGGAAAGTATTCAGACCACATTTGTTCAGGTTACAGCCTCATTCTAAAATGGATGAACATATATTTTTTAAATCTTATCAATCTATACACAATAACAAAGAATAAACATTTTTTTAATTGTTGCTAATATACAAAATATATGTTGAAGCACCTTTGGCATCAATTACAGCCTCGAGTCTTATTGGGTACAACGCTACAAGCTTGGTACATCTATATTTACAGAGTTTCTCCCATTCTTCTCTGCAGATCCTCTGTCAGATTGGATGGGCAGCGTCACTGCACAGCTATTTCCAGGTCTCTCCAGAGATGTTCAATCAGGTTCAAGTCCACTCAAGGACATTCAGAGACTTGTCCCAAAGCCACTCCTGCATTGTCTTGGCTGTGTGCTTAGGATTCTTTTGCTGTTGGAAGGTGAACCTTCGCTCCAGTCTGAGGTCCTGAGCGCACTGGAGCAAGTTTTCATCAAGGATCTCTGTACTTTGCTCCGTTCATGTTTGCCTCGATTCTGACTAGTCTCCCTGCCACTGAAAAACCTCCCCACAGCATGATGCCACCAACATGCTTCACCATAGAGATGGTGCCAGGTTTTCTCCAGACGTTGGCATTTCGGCCAAAGAGTTCAATCTTGGTTTCATCAGACCAGAGAATCTTGTTTCTCATGGTCTGAGAGTCTTTAGGTGCCTTTTGGCAAACTCCAAGTGGGTTGTCATGTGCCTTTTACTGAGGAGTGGCTTCCGTCTGGCCACTCTACCATAAAGGCCTGATTGCTGGAGTGCTGCAGAGATGGTTGTCCTTCTGGAAGGTTCTCCCATCTCCACAGAGAAACTCTTGAGCTCTGACAGTGACCATCGTGTTCTTGGTCACCTCACTGACCAAGGCCCTTCTCCCCTGATTGCTCAGTTTGGCCGGGCGGCCAGCTCTAGGAAGAGTCTTGGTGGTTTCAAACTTCTTCCATTTAAGAATGATGGAGGCCACTGTGTCCTTGGGGACCTTCAATGCTGCAGAAATGTTTTGGTTCCTTCCTCAGATCTGTGCCTCGACACAATCCTGCCTCTGAGCTCTACGGACAATTCCTTCAACCTCATTGCTTGGTTTTTGCTCTGACATGCACTGTCAGCTGACCTTATATAGACAGGTGTGTGCCTTTCCAAATCGGTTACAATCAATTGAATTTACCACAGGTGGTAGAAAGATCAAGGATGATACATTTAAACTAGATGCAACTGAGTCTCAAGTATCATAGCTAAAGGGCTGAACACTTATGTAAATAAGATATTTCAGTTAATTTAAAAAAAACTATTTTCGCTTTGTCATTATGGGGTACTGTGTGTAGATTGCTGAGGATGTTTTATTTATTTAATCCATTTTAGAATAAGGCTGTAACGTAACTACATGTGTAAAAAGGCAATGGGTCTGAATACTTTCCAAAGGCACTTTACAATCGTCTGAAAATCTATTATAATGTATACAGGGACATTGAGAGAGAGATGCCAAGTCCCAAATCAACCCCTATACCTATGGGGTGTCTATGACCTATGCCCTCCTATGTGGTGGATATCTGAGATGACTTGACAGGTGTGAGCAATATGGTAGTAGCTCCACCTCTGATAGGCTAAGTGGAATTTTCACCATATTCCTCACACCAATCAAATATCCACAAGTGCATAGGGGTCTAGCAGTCAATTTGGGATTGGACCAAAAAGATGTAGGAGAAAGAACCTTACCAACGTTGCTGCTGGGGTTGAACATGGTTTTCTTCCTCAGCTTTTTGATCTTCTTTGAACGCCAAAGCTTCCCTGGAGAAAATGAGAAGTGGAAAATGATCAACAGATGATTTAGAGCATATCAGATCATAATGTGTGTGTGTGTGTGTGTGTGTGTGTGTGTGTGTGTGTGTGTGTGTGTGTGTGTGTGTGTGTGTGTGTGTGTGTGTGTGTGTGTGTGTGTGTGTGTGTGTGTGTGTGTGTGTGTGTGTGTGTGTGTGTGTGTGTGTGTGCGTGTGTGTGTGTGTGCGTGTGTGTGCGTGTGTGCATGCTTGTGTTTAGACACCTGTGATAGTGCCTGGAGTGTGAACTGAGCAGTATATATAGTAATCCCCTTACCTGGGCTGTCAGGATTCCTGTCCACAATGGTTTTCTTCATAGCTTCTCTCTGCTGCTGGAAGCTCTTCCCTGTGAGAGGGGGAAGGAAGACAGAAACATTTACTTGGGGGGAAAAATTAAGAGGTGGGGGTTGTTAGGGTTGGGGTTAGGGTTGGGTACCTGGTACTAGCCCGGCTAGGGGCTGGTTGTCCTCATCTCCCTCCCGGTAGGCCTGCCACCAGTTGGGGTCGTCCTGGCTGATAATGTGGAGGATGTCTCCCTTCCGGAAGGACAGGGCCAGCTCCCTGCACGGCACGTACGGGTCATCAGATGGGTCGTAGTTAAAATACGCCCTCACGTGCATCTGAACACATGGGTGACATAATCATCATCATCGCTCAGAAGAATTTAGTAACTGATTATGATGTAATAATTGAACACACATGTTGTGCATGCACGCAGACAGGCACGCGCGCGCACACACACACACACACACACACACACACGCACACACACGCACACGCACACACCCTGAAGGAGCCTTACCACCGTCTCTTTGTGTGGGGGAGTTTTTGTCTGAGAGCTGGGGATGAGGAGGAAGGTCAAAGTGCCATGCATCTCCGTCTGAGGAGAGAGACCAATGACGCTGAGTACAATCCACAGTACATGGAATCAGCTTCATTCAAATTAACTAAGCATCTCCGTCTGAGGAGAGAGACCAATCTACAGTACATGGAATCAGCTTCATTCAAATTAACTAAGCATCTCCGTCTGAGGAGAGAGACCAATCTACAGTACATGGAATCAGCTTCATTCAAATTAACTAAGCATCTCCGTCTGAGGAGAGAGACCAATCTACAGTACATGGAATCAGCTTCATTCAAATTAACTAAGTATTACACAATGTAGTGTCATGTACTGTAATGTTTTGTGGTTTGAAGAATGAGGAAAGATGGGGTCGAGCCGAGGCTACATAAAATGTTATATGAATTAGATCTGTTGGCATCAAAGCGACATACTGACACAAGTCAATGGGCACATTATGTGTGTGTCTGTGCATGTTGTTTATTTGACTTATTTAACTAGGTAACTCGGGGACGGAGGATTAAACATTAAAAATATATATGACAAAACACGCATCTCGACAAGAGGGACACCACAACACTACATAAAGAGTGACCTAAGACAACAACATACCAGGGCAGCAACACATGACAACACAGCATGGCAACAACACAACATGGTAGCAGCACAAAACATGGTACAAACATTATTGGGCACAGACAACAGCACAAAGAGCACGAAGGTAGAGACAACAATACATTACGTGAAGCAGCCACAACTGTCAGTAAGAGTGTCCATGATTGAGTCTTTGAATGAAGAGATGAAGAAAAACTGTCCAGTTTGAGTGTTTGTTGCAACTCGTTCCAGTTGCTAGCTGCTTTGAGTGTTTGTTGCAGTTCCAGTTGCTAGCTGCAACAAACTGAAAAGAGGAGCGACCCAGGTGTGTGTGTGTGTGTGTGTGTGATATCCAGTGTGAGTGATTCTCAATTAACCAATTCCTCACCAGAAGGTCATGGACCTCGTTGACATTTTTCCCACGGACGGGCACGCTGTTGATCTGCAGGATCTCATCTCCCTCGGCCAGTAGTCCGCTCCGCTCGGCTGTCCCGCCCTTCACCACGCGACTCACCACCACACTGTCCATCTCGTTACGAACTGTGGCTCCCTGGGGACAAGACACAGGCAAATACACTACCAGTCAGATAGACTTATCAGTACAAACCACCTAGATGTATCTGACATAAAGACACACCAACTAGAAAGACAAGTCTACATCAGATAATTTACAATACAGTACAGTACATTACTATACAAATACAGTACATTATTATTATATTTTTTAAGTTTAACCTTTATTTAACTAGGCAAGTCAGTTAAGAACAAATTCTTATTTACAATGACGGCCTACCAGAGAACAGTTGGTTAACTGCCTTGTTTAGGGGCAGAACGACATATTTTTATCTTGTCAGCTCGGGGATTGAATCCAGCAACCTCTTGATTGTTTTAATCAGATGAGTGTGTGTGTGTGTGTGTGTGTGTGTGTGTGTGTGTGTGTGTGTGTGTGTGTGTGTGTGTGTGTGTGTGTGTGTGTGTGTGTGTGTGTGTGTGTGTGTGTGTGTGTGTGTGTGTGTGTGTGTGTGTGTGTGTGTCTTACCAGAGGCATGTCACCGGCCTTCTCCAGCCGCACCAGTTTGACGGTCTCTCCCATGTACTGAATCACACTCTCTTCTGGGTCCGGCTCCAACTCCTGCTCTGCCACCCTGTCATGGGCCTGTATCAGAGCCTGGGAGAGACAACACACAGGTACATGGGAGACAAGGAGTGTGTGCCGTGGAAACTGGGTGTTTATTCCATTTGATTGTTGTAGTAGTGACTTGGATGAATTGGAGCTTTTTGATACACAGTGCACACACAACTCACAACACAACACAACTCACAACACAACAACACAACTCACAACACAAGACAACACACAACACAAGACAACACACAACAACACACTTTCATATTCACCAGTTATTGTAAATAACTGTAAATAAAATAAATAAATAACTGGAAATTGAAACTCGGCTTCCATCCCTTATGATTAAACATGCACATTTTACCCAAAGTCCACCCTGTCTCTCTCTTCCTCCCTCCCTCCCTCAACACCAGCCGACAGCAGACTCCACCTCTAAGCCAAGATTTCCCCCCACTTCATTTAAGGTGACGGGCTCTCCGTATGCCGCAATTAATAACCGTTAAACCAAATGAGTGTCTTTATCCCGCAGAAGAGAGACCTGGGAAGGCAGAAAGGAGGGCTGACTGAGGGCTGGCTAAGCTTCCAGCGTACACACAATCCCTCTTAATCTGCCCTGCATTTAGGAGGCAGGATTCGCCTCCATCAATCATAAAAACACCTCCATCTCCAGAAGGATGAGGAGGAAGGGAAATGAGGAGAAGAGGGAGAGAGAGGGAGGCAGTGTGTTCCTAGCAGGTCACCTATTCACTACCATTTTACATGGGGGTTTGTTGATCTGTTTACCTGTGTGTGTATGTGTCTGTGTGTGTGTAGCTAGGGTGAGGGTTGTTAAGCGGGGTCAGATAGTAGGAAGGGTCACGTTCCGCAGCATAACCGGAGGGAGGGATAATCCACTGCCTGTTGGTTGCCGTTGCGGCAAATGCCTGTGTTTAATTGGACATGATGCCCAGTGGAGTCAATGGAGCAACAGTGGGGTTTGGCAGGTCACACAGTCACATGGTCACGGTCACGTGTCGGCACACAAATCAAATCAAATGTATTTATATAGCCCTTCGTACATCAGCTGATATCTCAAAGTGCTGTACAGAAACCCAGCCTAAAACCCCAAACAGCAAGCAATGCAGGTGTAGAAGCACGGTGGCTAGGAAAAACTCCCTAGAAAGGCCAAAACCTAGGAAGAAACCTAGAGAGGAACCAGGCTATGTGGGTTGGCCATTCCTCTTCTGGCTGTGCCGGGTGGAGATTATAACACAACTAGTCTCGAAATTCCCAGACCTAGGGCAACAGCTCATTGGTACATTGTGGGAGGAAAGGCGTCTGTCTAGGGAGACCAGGGCCTGGATCCTCTATATATTCTACTGATTGCACGTTCTAGGGTATACAGCACAGGAGGCTGGTGAGGGAAGGATGGCTTACTTAATTTAGTTCCAGCCATTACTATGAGCCCTTCCTCCCAATGAAGATGCCACCAGCCACCAGTGGTACACAGTAGGTGTTGAGCCTCTCAGTTGCCCAGTTGTAGCATGTTATGTCTTTCCTCGTCTTCACACATCCATCTCCCCATCCCTCCTCACCGCCTACGACATGTCTAATCTCTTTCCGCAACGGCATGACAGTGCACTACGAGTGTCTACTTAGAGAGCGGTGTCAACACCAGGCTGGCACACGGACCTGGGGTCATTCATGTAAAGGCCAGCCGTAAGCCATCCATACTGAGTGACCTGTCTGTGTGCATGTTGGGCTGGACACTGACCAGCAAGGCAGGGTCAAGTTTCAAAAGGCAACTCTTGTGCTACTCCGCAAATCGATGACATGCTCAAGCTGGAAGCACAAACAAAGGCAGTTTCTGTGTGCAAGCTGGATACACTGTCATCATGTTAACCATCCAAACTCCAAAACCCACATGCCCTGTTATATCACGGATACAAGAGGTTATTAAAGACTAAGACAGGGCAACCCATAGAGTTAGGGCTGTTTCCCACTCCCTTTAGTTCAGTCCCAGAGCAAAGCCACATAAAGAGCCATATAAACCCACTGGGACCACCCATACGTAGAATGTATGCACACATGACTGTAAGTCGCTTTGGATAAAAGCGTCTGCTAAATGGCATATATTATATTATTATTATTATTATTATTATTATTATCAGTGACTTCCCTGAGCTCCTCTGGAGGAGGCTGATGGCAAGACTGGATAACAGTGACGATGGTTCAGGGTTTCACATGAACGTATAGTACTGTGCAAAGGTTTTAGGCAGATGTTTGGTATAATTGTTTAATTATACACCTGACTATATGCCTATAAAAAACCCTGACTTGTGCAAGTGAACTTACAATAATTGATGCTGTTTTGAAGGGCAAAGGGTGGTCACACCAAATATTGATTTGATGTAGATATTTCTTCTGTTCACTCACTTTGTATTTTGTTAATTGATAATATAATCTATTAACATGTCTATTTTTAAAAGCATTCTTACTTTCTTACATTCTTACATTTTTTTCAATCCTGCCTAAAACATTTCCACAGTACAGTATATGCAGCCTATGGTACAGTATATGGAGCCTATGGTACAGTATATATAACCTATGGTACAGTATATGCAGCCTATGGTACAGTATATGCAGCCTATGGTACAGTATATGCAGCCTATGGTACAGTATATGCAGCCTATGGTACAGTATATGGAGCCTATGGTACAGTATATGCAGCCTATGGTACAGTATATGGAGCCTATGGTACAGTATATATAACCTATGGTACAGTATATGCAGCCTATGATACAGTATATGGAGCCTATGGTACAGTATATATAACATATGGTACAGTATATGCAGCCTATGATACAGTATATGGATCCTATGGTACAGTATATATAACATATGGTACAGTATATGCAGCCTATGATACAGTATATGGAGCCTATGGTACAGTATATATAACATGGTACAGTATATGCAGCCTATGATACAGTATATGGAGCCTATGGTACAGTATATGCAGCCTATGATACAGTATATGGAGCCTATGGTATATGGAGCATATTCACATATATCTCAGTAACACTGACAAATTCCAAATGAGGATTTGGTCCATAGTACCTCTCAGGCGGCCAGCTCGGGAACACTGACACGGTTAAGGGTTGAGTTCTGGTGTGTCCCAGGTCTCTTACCTGGAGATGGGGAGTGGTGAGTAGGTTACTGAGCTCTACACCCTCTTTATGTTGAGTGGACTGGAGGATGTATTGCACCTGGACAGAGAGAGGGAAAGAGATGGGAAGGAGATGGAAAGAGAGAGAGGGGAGGGAATGAGAGGAAGAGAGGGAGAGTTCAAGAGAGGAGGTGAAGAGATTGTAAGAAAGAGAGCGCGAGAGACAGCAAGCAAGAGAAAGGGGTCAGATTAAGGTAAACTGTATAAGTAGCACTAAGTCAGCATCATTGGTCATCTGGAATAGTGATGCAGTTCAAAGTGTTCATGACTTAATAACATCACCAGCCATCTTGAAAACTCCTCCTTGAGGCTCTATGCGTGATTCAACATGTCAGTTCAATTATTCAACTTCCTGACCACCAGTCATGAGTCGACACATTGTCAACAAGCAAGCAAAGGCTTTAGTCATTCCTCAGAAGCAACTTCGCAGTACATCATTGTTAAAACCACCGATGGTACATCTACTCTGCTTGTAATCGTCTTCCCCAGTACACGTGTCAATACATGTGTAAATATTGGACTTTATATGGCCCCTTCCTGTATTATACCAATGCTAAAATGTTTATTCTATTCCACTGAGCCATTGACTTTATGTTCATATTCTTATCTTGTACTATTTCTTATTGTTGTTGCATTGTCCAGAAGGAACCTGAAACAAAGCATTTCATTGGACGATGTATACCATGTGTAGACAGTGTCAGCTTTATGACTGAGAGCTCATGTGCTATCAGAGGTATTTTGTCCAAATATGAACGCCATAACAGTAAATATTTAGTTCTTACGTGAAGGTCAGACCCTGTCAAAGACCATTCTGCTGTTAAGATGACCAACTGGATTCCTTCACACACACAGGTTGGCTGCTCTCTAATAAGTCGCAGTGGGGTTTCCCTTTCCAGACACTCTACTGTAACGGGGCGGCAGCGTAGCCTAGTGGTTAGAGCGTTGGACTAGTAACCGGAAGGTTGCGAGTTCAAACCCCCGAGCTGACATCTGTTGTCCCAGGTCGTCATTGAAAATAAGAATGTGTTCTTAACTGACTTGCCTGGTTAAATAAAGGTAAAAATAAAATAAAAACTCCCTGGCTCTATTTTAGCTCATCCTTTACACGAATCAAAGCTCTCTGTAATGAGGTGACACACTTTCCCCCCCTTCCCCCGCCTCCTCCTCTCCTCTCCACCTCCCTCCAGCCCATGCCCCTCTACCCTGTAAGCTGCTGGAGTTTCTTTTTCTGGCTGTGGCAGATCCTCGGCCACTTCCTTCCAGGCCCCGGGGCTGCTGGGAGATTACCTGGCCCCGAGGGCCAATCAGGAAGGCCCACGCCACCAGCCACTTAGTTTAGACACACTGTCCACTGGCTCAAACTATTACCACCTTGCTAAGTATCTCCTGGCGCTGTGCCAGCTGCTCTGTGTGGGTGTCTGCATGTATTTACTGTATGAACAGAGATGGTGTGTGTGTGAGAAAGATCAGTATCTCACTGACTGAGGTCCTCTTCCGAAGCCTACACGCGTGTGCTTAATGTCATCTTCACATCACAAGAGCAATGGTACCGATGTGCTATTTTCAGTCCAAATGAACCCTTAAAAGCAGCCTCTTTGTCAGTAATCATATGTTGACTGGTTTACAGCCAGCTTTCCTATAGAAATCAGACCTGGGTCTAAGTACTATTTATTTTCATTAAAATGCCTGATTATTTTATTGAGCCTGCTGCAGCGTGCCAAATGGACGAGGTTTACACTTTGGTTCCAATGCGCCAGGCAAGCTCAGTCAAGTGCAGCTAAATCATTTGGAAGAAAAGCTAATACTATTTCAACCATGGTCTGATAGAAGTCACACTGTTTGTTCCTTCTGGACCAGCACGTAATACATTCCATCAGGTCATATGGAATCCTAAGGACCCGATGACCTGTACGTGGTGAGAGCTTAGCTAGATCTACAGGACTGTAGCATAACAGGCTATCGGACAGACTATGTGGCTGTACAGGCCAATGAATGATGGATATGTATGGACTAGACAATGTATAGAACCACAGGTCAATCACAGCTGGTTGTGCTGTGGCAGAGACCTATGCTATTTTTGGTATTTTGTCACTGAAGCAGTCAGGTAGAACAGTGGTCAGACAGGTGTGGACACAGTGATGAGTTTGTGTTACTCTGTCACTCCTGGTACAGAGGGTAACATTACCCCCAGCTGTGATATGCTGTGAGGTGTTTAACCGGATAGTGCAACATTTTAGCGATGAAGTCCTTTTTTCTACTTACTCAGAGAAAGTGCTTGACTTGGACTGAAATAGGTCCCGGTACTCATTTTGTTTACATTTAGGTGCATGAGCGTCACAATACTTCTGAGCTAATATTATCCAAGAGGAACAGGAGCTCAAGCAGTAGAACATTTGACGTGCCGGTACTCAGCTCCGGCGAGCTTCTGCCCAAGTCAAGCACTTCTCAGAGACCATTGTTTTGTCCCTGTGTGCAGTTTAATAAAGGAAGTTTAAGGTAGTTTCTAGATCAACTGCTAGCATTAACACAATGACTGGAAGTCTACAGGGACAGCTTGCGTGTACTATCCCTTTAATGGTGATGCCATGGAAGCAGGAAACAACATGTGAGATGGGGAATCTAGTTCCAACACACCAAGGATCATTTCCAAGTCAATATGAGACTGCATCTCTAATCAACAGTTATGTGCCTGGCTTCCTTTACCCTTATTTCTTTGTAGTTTCTCTGTCACCCTCCTCTCATCCTCATTCTCCTTCTTCCCATCTCTCTCAACTTCCCTGCCCAGCTGTTCTTCATTGCCCAACATATCTCCTTAACCCACATATTCTTCTCTCCTCCCCCAAATCCTCGCCTCCAAACCTTCCTCCACCTCCCTCCTGATACCTTACCTCCTTTTTACTCCCCCTACCTTCTGACCAATACATCGGTGATAGAAGATCCATTTCATTTCTAGATCACTAGAGTGCTGGAGCATTTCACGCTACCTCCAGGCAGAGGCCCTGGGCCTGGGAGGTGAGGGGCAAAGGCGGGCTGCCGCGCGGCTGCATCTGCTGGGTCACGGCACTGTGGATGGTGAAGGCGCTCTGGAAGTCCTCCCTGTGCAGCATGCCCAGCACCAGAGCCACGTCGGCCTGCGATTGGGTGTCCACTAGGCAGCTCTGCACCCGTCGTAGGGCCTCCAGCAGATCTTCCAGCTCTGGGGAGAGAAAAGTAGGGAGAGCCCAAATCAAAATGTATTCATCATATTCACAGGATACAGTGAGGTGTAAATGGTGCAATGAAAAGCTTTACTTGCGAACTACATCTCAACAGTGCAGTAAAATATCAAAAAGAGTCCAAATTTAAATCTCAACAATAACACCATAATGCAATACGTGGTAAAGGTGCAATACAAAGGAGGCAATAAACAATATAAAACAATTAGAAAAAGAGGTTGATTAGGCTCAACTCCTTAATTTCCAGTATCATTCATCTCTGTGTGAGGAGTTGTTTACTAGGGCCAGAGAGAGAGAGATTCAACATGCTGTTACCTCCTGTAATGACCTTTAACATTCAGACCAAAGTGGTGCATTTGTCCACAAGGAATTTTCAGAAAGTAAAATCACATATCTCTCGGTTTCACACCTCTCTGGCGCTAGCACACGCTTGCTCACACAGAGACAGCATGGGAATTTTAAAGCCACGCTACTAATGGGATATTGTCATGCCAAAGACAATTCTGGTGCCAAAACCTGTTTGGGGTTGTGCACCAGTGGGATTCTGCACCCAGACTGGATTTGACATCTGCATCAAGTTTGGCCTGAAGGTACCACCTACATATAGCGACTCTGAGGAGCACAGTGACACGAGGGGAAAGGGGGGCTAAAGCATTGCTTACACGGCCCTCCCTACTGTTCTAAATCAGCAGGTGTTCTGTTTAACTGACCAGGTACATGGATTAATACATGGATTTCATATAAACCACAGATTCCAGCAGCTTACTTGATTAATGTTATCTAGACAGTGATCTCCTAAAGGGGCGTTTACCTGAGATAAGAAGAGGAAGAGTGTGTGTGTGTGTGTGTGTGTGTAGTCGCTCTGGATAAGAGCGTCTGCTAAATGACTTAAATGTAAATGTAAATGTAAATGTGTGTGTGTGTGTGTGTGTATGTCCCCCCCCCACTAAAACCGGTCAGCAGCAACAACCACAACCTGCTGTCACCTCTAAGGCTAACCAACTGACATGAAAACAAATGATCTGAGGAACAATTTTGTTTCACCTCACAAAAGATATTAAATTTTATTGGTCACATACACATATTTAGCAAATGTTATTGCGGGTGTAGTGATTCACATGAAACGATTCACAACGATACACACAAATATAAAAGAATGGAATTAAAAAATATATAATTATTAGATTGAGCAATGTCAGAGGCATTGAATAGAATACAGTATTTACATATGAGTTGAGTAAAGCAGTATGTAAACATTATTAAAGTGACTAGTGTTCCATTATTAAAGTGGCCAGTATGTATATAAGGTGCAGGGTTACATGACAGGGTGGAAGCCAGCTAGTGATTGCTATTTAACAGTTTGATGGCCTTGAGATAGAAGCTGATTTCCCAGTCTCTCGGTCCCAGCTTTGATGCACCTGTACTGACCTCGCCTTCTGGATGATAGCGGGGTAAACAGGCCGTGGCTCAGGTGGTTGATGATCTATTAGGTCTTCCTGTGACATCGGGGGTGTAGGTGTCCTGCAGGGCAGGTAGTTTGACCTCCGTGATGCATTGGGCTGACCGCACCACCCTTTGGAGAGCCCTGTGGTTGAGGGCGGTGCAGTTGCCATACCAGGAGTTGATACAGCCCGACAGAATGCTCTCAATTGTGCATCTGTAAGAGTTTGTGAGGGTTTTAGGGGTGAAGCCAAATTTCTTCAGCCTCCTGAGGTTGCGCCTTATTCACTACACTATCTGTGTGGGTGGACCATTTCAGATCGTCAGTGATGTGTACGCCACGAAACTTGAAACTTTACACCTTCTCCACTGCGGTCACATTGATGTGGACAGGGGCGAGCTCCATCCACTGTTTCCTGAAGTCCACGATCAGCTCCTTTGTTTTGTTCATGTAGAGTGAGAGGGTACTTTCCTGGCACCACTCTCCCAGGGCCCTCACCTACTCCCTGCAGGCTGTCTCGTCATTGTTGGTAATCTGGCCTACTACTGTTGTCACGTTCGTCGTAATGAGTAGACCAAGGCACAGCATGAATAGAGTTCCACATATTTTTAATAAACTGAAACGCACCAAAACAAAACAATAAAGCATAAACGAAACGTGAAGCTACTGGTGTGCACTCAGGCAACTCTATGTAGACAAGATCCCACAAACACAAATGAGGAAAGGGCTACCTAAATATGATCCCCAATCAGAGACAACGATAAACAGCTGTCTCTGATTGGGAACCATATCAGGCCAACATAGACATACAAAAAAGCTAGATGACCCACCCTAGTCACTATCACGCCCCAACCAACAGAGAATAAACAGCTTACTATGGTCAGGGAGTGACAACTGTTGTGTCGTCTGCAAACTTGATTGAGTTGGAGGTGTGCGTGCGTGGCCATGCAGTAATGGGTGAACAGTGAGTACAGGAGTGGACTGAGCACGCACCCTTGTGGGGCCCCTGTGTTGAGGTTCAGCGAATTGGAGGTGTTGTTTCCTACCCAGTTGCACAGGGTGGGGTTCAGACCCAGGGCCCCGAGCGAAATGATGAGCTTGGAGGGTACTATGGTGTTGAATGCTGAGCTATAAATAAATAAACTCTTTAAATAAATAAGACCTACACCACATTACTCAACACTAGTGAGACTCATGTCGCCTACGGAAGGCCTACACTATATTGAAAAATATGACGTGACTGCACCAATAATTACATATTGTCACGTGTGCTCCCTCTCCGGCCAGGCTGGTCGTTATGGCGTACACCTGTCACCATCGTTACACGCACCTGCGCGTCATCAGACTCACCTGGTCTTCATCACTTCCCTGATTACCTTCCCTATATATGTCACTCCCGTTGGTTCCTTCCCTATATATGTCACTCCCATTGGTTCCTTCCCTATATATGTCACTCCCGTTGGTTCCTTCCCTATGTATGTCACTCCCATTGGTTCCTTCCCTATATATGTCACTCCCGTTGGTTCCTTCCCTATATATGTCACTCCCATTGGTTCCTTCCCTATATATGTCACTCCCGTTGGTTCCTTCCCTATATATGTCACTCCCGTTGGTTCCTTCCCTATATATGTCACTCCCGTTGGTTCCTTCCCTATATATGTCACTCCCGTTGGTTCCTTCCCTATATATGTCACCCCCGTTGGTTCCTTCCCTATATATGTCACTCCCGTTGGTTCCTTCCCTATATAAGTTGCTCCCGACACCACTTCTTATACCACCTTCATATGATTTACAATCACCCTCCAATGAAACAGATATATTTGAGGCCTACATGTGCAATGCCAGAATGATAATACCTCTGAAAAATTGACTTCCAAACAAAAGAGTTCCACTCCAAATGGATCCATCCTCTTTACCAGAGTTGAGGGGAGTGAGTGACTTCCATGTGACTAAATGGAGGGAGCCTTCCATTGACATTCACTTTTAATCCCCCATCCTCACACCATCAATGGCCCTGGCTCAGCCCTTTCCTTGCACACTGTTCCGACTCCTTTGTTTCACAGAATCCTTATGACAGTTCCCAACACCTCTATTGTTCTTCTCACAGAGGTACCCCTCCCCCTCTTTACCCCATCCCCTCTCACCCTCGCTTCCACCTACCCCTTTGCCTCCCCCTCCCTTCATTAAACTCATGATTCTACTCACCCGCAGCCGTGTCCCCACCAGGCAGGGGGCTCCCATCCTTAGTCTCCTTGCCTGCCTCAGGCACTTCGAACGTGGGGTTGTCGATACCCATCTTGGCTGGGTTCTGGGCCAACTTCTTGAGCCTGAGCGAGGCGTTGAGATCGATTTCATGCTTCCCTTTGTAGGCGTCCTCCCCCCGCTTCCTCCTCAGCTCTTCCTGGTACTGCTGCATCCTCTCCATCTGGGCGCTGCTGCGGGAACCCTGCACCATGCTGCTAACAGTTCCCACCACCCGGTCCCCAGGGGGGACATCCACAGCCCTCTCTTGCTGCTGCAGCTTGGCTCCACTCCCAGGGCCCTCCGTGCCATTTACAGGCCCCATTGGGTCCTCTGTTACATATCCGGGTCCTCCGTTCTGGTGAGAAGTGATCATCCCTGCTCCGGGAGTCTGACCCTGGCCTACACCTGTGTGTGTTGATAGGGCAATGTCCACTATGAAGGCCTGAGGCTAGGACTCTTCACTGCAGCAGGGGCCATAGCACTTCAACTGGGACAGTTGTCTTCAGGTGGTGAGCAGGTTCTGAAATGCATAAGCAGGGTTAGGATGGAGCAGCAGCATTACCACTGTTCTCGTCTTGTGAGCTATAATGTGAAGTCTTGTGATAGCTAGCTAGCTAGGCCTATGCAATTTGATGAGAGGCTACCAACATTTACCTCCTTCTTATCAAATGTACACTATTCATTATTACAGCCACAATATATTTGTTATGAACTCCAGGGGTCTCAAACTGGTGGCATACAGTACACAGCATTTTCTATGACAGCTGTGGTCGCGGACCGCAGCCGTCATAGTAAATGCTGTATCCTGCATCGTCTACTGTTTCTGACGATTTTGACGGCAAAGAATTACACCACAGCCCTCCGGACCTTACTACCAGAACCAAGGCACAGCAACACACCACAGCCCTCCCGACCTTACTACCAGAACCAAGGCAAATGAATACACCACAGCCCTCCGGACCTTACTACCAGAACCAAGGCACAGCAACACACCACAGCCCTCCGGACCTTACTACCAGAACCAAGGTACAGCAACACACCACAGCCCTCTGGACCTTACTACCAGAACCAAGGCACAGCAACACACCACAGCCCTCCGGACCTTACTACCAGAACCAAGGTACAGCAACACACCACAGCCCTCCAGACCTTACTACCAGAACCAAGGCACAGCAACACACCACAGCCCTCCGAACCTTACTACCAGAACCAAGGCAAAGAATTACACCACAGCCCTCCGGACCTTACTACCAGAACCAAGGCACAGCAACACACTACAACCCTCTGGACCTTACTACCAGAACCAAGGCACAGCAACACACCACAGCCCTCCGGACCTTACTACCAGAACCAAGGCAAATAAATACACCACAGCCCTCCGGACCTTACTATCAGAACCAAGGCAAAGAATTACACCACAGCCCTCCGGACCTTACTACCAGAACCAAGGCACAGCAACACACCACAGCCCTCTGGACCTTACTACCAGAACCAAGGCACAGCAACACACCACAGCCCTCTGGACCTTACTACCAGAACCAAGGCAAAGAATTACACCACAGCCCTCCGGACCTTACTACCAGAACCAAGGCACAGCAACACACCACAGCCCTCTGCACCTTACTACCAGAACCAAGGCACAGCAACACACCACAGCCCTCCGGACCTTACTATCAGAACCAAGGCAAAGAATTACACCACAGCCCTCCGGACCTTACTACCAGAACCAAGGCACAGCAACACACCACAGCCCTCCGGACCTTACTACCAGAACCAAGGCACAGCAACACACCACAGCCCTCTGGACCTCGGTGAACACATAATTTGGCCCCAGACCAAAATAAGTTTGAGACACCAGATAAACACAATTCATGTTCTGATGTTCAATTTTGCACATGGTACATTAGACCAGTATATTTACACCTAAAGGCACAGACAGTAATAACCAACCTGGTTACCTCACCCTGATATTTGATTACCTATCGCATCTAGTATATACCTTACTAGTAGAACCACCTAGTATATACATTACTACCAGAACCACCTACTACATACATTACTACCAGAACCACCTACTATATACCTAACCACCATTTTATCCTCCCTCCTCCTAGTTTACAATCAACAGAAGAGCTAATCTATCTCCACACATGGCAACCTCCCTGGCCTGCCCTCACTTTCCTGTCCCAATCCCTTGAGTCCCCATCCCCACCTGTCCTTGCTTGAATATCTCTCTGTCATCTAATACCCCCTTACCACTTACGTCTTTGCTCCCTGGCTGATTTTATTAATCTACAGTCATTATAGGGATATAAAATGTGACAGGAAGTGCATCAAAATGCATTCAACCAGAACCTGTATATTACGAGTATACAACCAACCTGATTTGCCATTGCTGCTGTGGATTACAATCTATTTTAAGGATGTTACCCAGTATTAATCTGGATGAACCAACTATATGATTGTATGACTATGAGATGTTCACTAGGGAAATAAAGTGAGCTGGTGTGTGTACACCATACTCAAGGGCAACTGAACTTGCAAGTGTTTTTTTTTAAAGGCCAAATTGTATAATTATTTTTCTTCAGAAAGAGACAAAGGATGAGGAGCAAGTGCTTTTTTTGTGTGAGGATTATATGAATTTCAAGATGCAAGGAAAACGTTCTCACAAAGCTGAAGTTTTGTCTGGTTAGGGACAGTAGAATGGAGAAGCAAAAAGCTAGGAATGTTACTCAGGGAGTGTATGGGGCGTTTCAATACACAAACATCAGCTGGCTCTCAAAATGTCCACCCAACCCAATCAAGACCCAGTCAGAGCTGATGCTGCAAGGTAACTACATAAATAATGAACCAAACAGTATTGTCTAGAACTAACATGAATGACAAAGGAAAGTAAAATGGCTTGAACAGGCGATAACATGTCATCAATGTAATAATTCAAGATCTTTTGGGGCAGTTCACAGCTTTTCTTGGACAGACACCTCTGAAGTTCCTTCTGTCAGAGAGAGGCAGCCAGACACGACAAACACACATGGCATCCCTAACCCCTTCACCCCCGGGACCAGCTAATCATGTCTGGCAGGTCTACTCTCTCCCCCTCCTCCCCCCTAATACCCTAGCTCTCTCCTCCCCCTCCCGTATCTAGGTATTTAGCACTGTTTAGAGCACAGCGAGGCTGACAAACAATACAGACGGCCACAGTGAGCCACCAGCACCATCTGTTCCTCTCCCGTCGGTTTGGTTAATGCCTGGGGAGGAAGCATCTCATGGTCTAATGTAGTTCTGCAGGCTTCAGCTCTGTCAGCAGCATGACACTGAGGAGAGACCATGGGAGCTGGCATAGGTTCTGATGAGATTACTTTGTGTAAATTAAGCTTTGAACGTACACACACACACATATATGCAGGCAAGCACACAAACACGCGCGCATACACACCCTTTGTGGGGGTAACATTATCCTAAATGTAGGCATACATTTGATTATCTTCACTCATACAATTTCTAAGTGTAGAAAATGAGTTCACCAACAGTAGGTCCTAGACTAGACCGTATGGCTCTGGGCTCATCTGTGGCTGTAATTACACTAGCTCCTAGCTTACTGATTCATTGAGGAGGAAGTTGATAAGAGGGGCCCCTTTGGGAAAACAGGTTCAAATTGGTGGCTAATTAAATACTGTTCCTTACAGCTGGTGGCTAGGCTACTTGTCAGAGTGACTAATCACTCATGCCCCGGAGTCAATTGTTTAAGTCTGTTTTAAATGGCTTTAAATGGCAGGCGGACTCATGAGTCAAAAGGGTGTCGAAAAAAGAAAGGTTTTCAACTTTGGCCTCTGAAATGTAGATACATAGAAATGTATCTATATAATTAATTTAGGCTACAGAAGAACAGCCATGTTTTCATCGTTAAAATAAGTCATTCTTAGAGTTACTTCGATAACTGAGAGCTTTCACTGCTGGCTAAAGCTATTATTAAATGTCTATTCAACACGTTCAAATAGCGGAGCTACTACTGGAAGCAACATGTTCTCATAACACGGATAGCAGCACTACAACAAATATAGCCTCACATTGGAGTGCAGATATGTCCTGTACTGTTTCAATTGTGATAAACATCAACTTTAACGTGTGAAATACAGCAACATTTGATATCAGTTAAATTGATGCAGTTGTAGGCTTGTGATTTTGGTGTTTGTGATTGCTTTAATAGAACCGTTCGAATACCAACCGCGAGATGGTCATTACACACACACAAAGTGCACCGATACTGTTGGCGAACTTAGTTTTCAATAAATGTTTCTAGACAATCCGATCGGACTCAACCGTCTTAAATCTAAGAAGTTTACTCACCGCTTCCATGTCTTTAAAAAAATAATGAAGCCCGTAATGCGCAATGGTTCTAAAATACCTGTTCTTTAGCCCAAATAACATGTTCAAGATGAGCGTATCGTCTTTATTCTTCTCGCTGGTTGATCGCACTTAGCGGGTGTGTGGTGAGTTGGGACAGCTTGTATCACTGCAGAGTAACTGCGCATGATGTTTGAGCGTCTCCCACACAACTCTACGGCGCCAATGACTTTACCATAGGTCATGAGCGACAGTGTTTGTCTTTCAATAGCATGTGATAACTTCACATCCTATTCCACAAATAGTGAACTACTTTTAGCTGGATATACAAAGCCAATATATAGGATAAATATAAAAAAAACACGACTTTGGTCAGAATTAGTGGAGTTATGGAGAATAGACTGTACAATGTGCACCTCACGATCATATGTGACTGGTAGAATGATAGTTACTTTACCTAGTAGAATGATAGTTACTTTACCTAGTAGAATGATAGTTACTTTACCTAGTAGAATGATAGTTACTTTACCTAGTAGAATGATAGTTACTTTACCTAGTAGAATGATAGTTACTTTACTTGGTAGAATGATAGTTACTTTACCTGGTAGAATGATAGTTACTTTACCTAGTAGAATGATAGTTACTTTACCTAGTAGAATGATAGTTACTTTACCTAGTAGAATGATAGTTACTTTACCTAGTAGAATGATAGTTACTTTACCTGGTAGAATGATAGTTACTTTACCTAGTAGAATGATAGTTACTTTACCTGGTAGAATGATAGTTACTTTACCTAGTAGAATGATAGTTACTTTACCTAGTAGAATGATAGTTACTTTACCTAGTAGAATGATAGTTACTTTACCTAGTAGAATGATAGTTACTTTACCTAGTAGAATGATAGTTACTTTACCTAGTAGAATGATAGTTACTTTACCTAGTAGAATGATAGTTACTTTACCTAGTAGAATGATAGTTACTTTACCTAGTAGAATGATAGTTACTTTACCTAGTAGAATGATAGTTACTTTACCTAGTAGAATGATAGTTACTTTACCTGCCGTGCGCATTAAACGTCCATAAAGAAAGGACGCAATTAACCCTAAAATTTAACAAGGGATCAAAAATGTCATAATTTCGAAAACATTTTTCTATCCTTCTGAAATGTAAGGACTTTGTCTAGTTACAGACACACTATTTACCAAGATGTATGTGTTAATACGGAGAAATGAAAAACAATACATCTTTCATAGGCCTTTACAACCCTGTTTGCAAAGAGCACTCTGGAGACCGGCATCCTGCCAGCGTGGTGCCGCCGTGCGACAGCTTTTTTGCCCATCACGTACACTAGGGGGCGGCACTCCTGACAAAACCAGAAAACCAGGCTGTGGTCTTGTGAAACAGTGGATGTAGAGTCTAGCTAGCTAAAACCTTACAAAAAAAGATTGCCGTTTTTAAACTGCAGCAAAAAGTGCAGTAACTACAGTTGATGGTTGTATTTTGGACACAAACATTTCAGAATAACTGCAGTGTACTTGTTCTCAACTAGCCTACGTGGTTAAATAAAGGTGAAAGAAATCAAAACTGCTGTTATACTGCACTCTAAATGCACTTCAAAACAAGGGTGTTATTTTGGACTGGCTGCTATGTTTTTTCGTAAGGAAAGCATTTACTGCAAATTAAATGTAGCATTTTGTCAACTTGCCTTGCTGATATTTGCCATGCAATGCAGTTGAAGTATTGTAGCTAGCTAATTATGTTCTTGCTTATTGTGTAGTGGATTATAAATACCTGTATGCCTATGGATGTCACTAGCTATTTAGCCGATCTGTATATGGACCTTAAAACATTTGGTATAAATATGAGTTCAGAACAGTGGTTTTAATTGCTTCCACCAATTAATCATTAATCCCCCCAAAATGGCAGAAAATGACTGTTACATGTTAATCTTATAAAGTCAACATTAGCTAGCTAGCTATGAACCTCAGCTATCATGGCCGGTTGTATTGACTTTAAATGACATCAATGAAGCCTATCGATTGAGGAGAATATTATTTAAATGTATTGTGCCGAGGATGCAAGTCATATATACATGTAGTTATTTCTAAGCAAGAGTTCCCCCACATTGTAGTCTGTACATTGAATATAATCTCTGATAATGTACTCTACCTTGGCAAATAAAGGTGTGGTTCAGGTGTGAATGTCTGCGAGACATTATTTTTCAGTCATATCCAATAGCAGGAGTATCAAACTCCAGTATTTGAATGATGCTGTGTCTGCTTGTATGTCTTACAATTATACACCTCAACAGGGTTTACCAATCTTGGACCTGGGACATCAATGGGTACACATTGAACTCTGCAATAGACTGGAACACATGATTTAACTAGTTAAAGGATGATTTGTAATTCATACATACAGAACCAGAATTTTAAAAACAGTACACTACACTTCCTATGCATCATGTAAATACTCTAAAACAGGTGCATCTCACAATCTAATTTCCTCAATCTCCATTGATCTGAGGACACAGGATAAGTGTAGTATTTCATCAAATGAGAGACTTCGTTTCAACCGAGAATGACTTAAATGTAAATGTAATAAGCACAAATTCCAGTAGATAATTCTTTACTAAAAGAAGTTCATTATCCAAGTGTTATAAATACATAATATATGCATTATAAATATTATTATATTATATTATGAATACAAGTTCAATCTGTACTTCAATGCACATCTGGTGTGCACTATAACAACAGAGGAAGAAAGATGAGGTGGGGAGAGGGGTGTGAGAAAGTGTCAAAGACAGAAAGAGAAAGAGGTCAGAACAGAGGAGCAGGGATGACAGCATATGATTAATGAATTACAGTGTTACTAGGGATGACAGCATATGATTCATGAATTACAGTGTTACTAGGGATGACAGCATATGATTCATGAATTACAGTGTTACTAGGGATGACAGCATATGATTCATGAATTACAGTGTTACTAGGGATGACAGCATATGATTCATGAATTACAGTGTTACTAGGGATGACAGCATATGATTAATGAATTACAGTGTTACTAGGGATGACAGCATATGATTCATGAATTGCAGTGTTACTAGGGATTACAGCATATGATTCATGAATTACAGTGTTACTAGGGATGACAGCATATGATTCATGAATTACAGTGTTACTAGGGATGACAGCATATGATTAATGAATTACAGTGTTACTAGGGATGACAGCATATGATTAATATATTACAGTGTTACTAGGGATGACAGCATATGATTAATATTTTACAGTGTTACTAGGGATGACAGCATATGATTAATATATTACAGTGTTACTAGGGATGACAGCATATGATTAATATTTGACAGTGTTACTAGGGATGACAGCATATGATTAATATTTTACAGTGTTACTAGGGATGACAGCATATGATTAATATTTTACAGTGTTACTAGGGATGACAGCATATGATTAATATTTTACAGTGTTACTAGGGATGACAGCATATGATTCATGAATTAGTGTTACCAGGGATGACAGCATATGATTAATGAATTACAGTGTTACTAGGGATGACAGCATATGATTCATGAATTACAGTGTTACTAGGGATGACAGCATATGATTCATGACTTTACAGTACTACTAGGGATGACAGCATATGATTCATGACTTTACAGTGCTACTAGGGATGACAGCATATGATTCATGAATTTACAGTGCTACTAGGGATGACAGCATATGATTAATGAATTACAGTGCTACTAGGGATGACAGCATATGATTTATGACTTTACAGTGCTACTAGGGATGACAGCATATGATTCATGACTTTACAGTGCTACTAGGGATGACAGCATATGATTCATGAATTACAGTGTTACTAGGGATGACAGCATATGATTCATGAATTACAGTGTTACTAGGGATGACAGCATATGATTAATATATTACAGTGTTACTAGGGATGACAGCATATGATTCATGAATTACAGTGTTACTAGGGATGACAGCATATGATTAATATATTACAGTGTTACTAGGGATGACAGCATATGATTAATATTTTACAGTGTTACTAGGGATGACAGCATATGATTCATATTTTACAGTGTTACTAGGGATGACAGCATATGATTAATATATTACAGTGTTACTAGGGATGACAGCATATGATTAATATTTTACAGTGTTACTAGGGATGACAGCATATGATTAATATTTTACAGTGTTACTAGGGATGACAGCATATGATTAATATTTTACAGTGTTACTAGGGATGACAGCATATGATTAATAGTTTACAGTGTTACTAGGGATGACAGCATATGATTAATATTTTACAGTGTTACTAGGGATGACAGCATATGATTCATGAATTAGTGTTACCAGGGATGACAGCATATGATTAATGAATTACGGTGTTACTAGGGATGACAGCATATGATTCATGACTTTACAGTACTACTAGGGATGACAGCATATGATTCATGACTTTACAGTGCTACTAGGGATGACAGCATATGATTCATGAATTTACAGTGCTACTAGGGATGACAGCATATGATTAATGAATTACAGTGCTACTAGGGATGACAGCATATGATTCATGACTTTACAGTGCTACTAGGGATGACAGCATATGATTCATGACTTTACAGTGCTACTAGGGATGACAGCATATGATTCATGACTTTACAGTGCTACTAGGGATGACAGCATATGATTCATGACTTTACAGTGCTACTAGGGATGACAGCATATGATTAATATATTACAGTGTTACTAGGGATGACAGCATATGATTAATATTTTACAGTGTTACTAGGGATGACAGCATATGATTAATATATTACAGTGTTACTAGGGATGACAGCATATGATTAATATTTTACAGTGTTACTAGGGATGACAGCATATGATTAATATTTTACAGTGTTACTAGGGATGACAGCATATGATTAATATTTTACAGTGTTACTAGGGATGACATCATATGATTAATGAATTACAGTGTTACTAGGGATGACAGCATATGATTCATGAATTACAGTGTTACTAGGGATGACAGCATATGATTAATGAATTACAGTGTTACTAGGGATGACAGCATATGATTCATGAATTACAGTGTTACTAGGGATGACAGCATATGATTCATGAATTACAGTGTTACTAGGGATGACAGCATATGATTAATGAATTACAGTGTTACTAGGGATGACAGCATATGAGTAATGAATTACAGTGTTACTAGGGATGACAGCATATGATTAATATATTACAGTGTTACTAGGGATGACAGCATATGATTCATCACTTTACAATGCTACAAAACTTAATATTCTCAGGTCCTCAAAGTTGCATAAGTGTGTCTCTAACGGTGTCTCCTAACCAGTCTCGGGCCCCTTGTTGGGGGAAGTGGTGATGACGGGACTGGGGGGGGGGGGGTTGGCATTGTCTCTCACATCAAAAAATACCTACGGACGACAGACAGATGGAGAGAATTAAAAAAAACAAGGATTAATCATGCTAACACTGCCAGTCATCATAATCATCAGGAGGTGAAATGCACTCTGGGACTGCTACATATCTATCTGTAGTTCAATGTAAAGCATCTTTTTAATAATACTTCCTGTTGACCCCGACCAAGTGACATCTCACCTCTGATCAGGCAGTTCAGAAGTGGTTCACCGACACAGCTGATATAACCTAGACCAGGTATTCTGGGGCAATGCTGTCAGGGGCCAAATAAAAATATAGATCATATTTTCTTCTTCTTCACATTTTCAAGCAGTCCATTTATATTTTTCCAACGGGGCGATCCATTTGGGTGAGTGTTTTTAAATAGCCTGAGTAACCTCATTTCACTGCCAAAAATACAATTAAATCATCTAGTGCTCAGCGAAATAACAACACAATATCAAATACAGGTATCCTAGTCAAATAATTAACATCCAATCTCATTAACCGTTACTCTCTAGAGGGAATTCCACTAATGGTCCGTATGTAGCCAAACATAGCTGCTGCTCATGTTGGTATCTGTTCTGATGGCGCAAACGCCATGGTAGGGAGACATAGTGGAGTGGTAATGCGCATGTGAGCAGTTGCTCCCGACACCACTTGTGTAAACAGCAGCATTCACAGAGAGGCTCTTGATGCCAAGGGAATGCCTGACAGCTTGAAAGACGTTTTGGACACTACAGTGAAAATGGTTAACTTTGTTATAGCAAGGCCTCTGAACTCTCGTGTATTTTCTGCACTATGCAATGATATGGGCAGCGACCTTGTAACGCTTTTACAACATACAGAAGTGTGCTGGTTATCAAGGGGCAAAGTATTGACAGATTTGTTTCAATTGAGAGAGGAGCGTAAAGTTTTCACTGACCATCATTTTCACTTGTCTGACCACCTGCACAATGACGAGTTTCTCACATGACTGGCCTATCTGGGTGATGTTTTATCCTCGCCTGAATAATCTGAATCTAGGATTACAGGGACTCTCCGCAACTATATTCAATATGCAGGACAAAATTGAGGCTATGATTAAAAAGTTGGAGCTCTTCTCTGTCTGCATTAACAAGGAAACACACAGGTCTTTCCATCATTGTAGGATTTTTTGTGTGCAACTGAACTCAAGATTACGGACAGCGTCAAATGTGATAAAGCGAAGCACGAGTGAGTTGGGTGCTCAATTACGCAGGTACGTATTCAATGTTATTGCCCTACTTGCAGGCTTCTCACACAGTTCAATGGTGACAAACGTGGCAGTAATCAAATCAGTAACACATATCCACTGAGTGTACAAAACATTAAGGACACCTTCCTAATTACTCTACAAGGTATCGAAAGCGTTCCATGGTGACTCTCAATGTTTCCCACAGTTGTGTCAAGTGTTCTGGATGTCCTTTGGGTGGTGGACCATTCTTGATACACACAGGAAACTGTTGAACGTGAAAAACCCAGCAGCACTGCAGTTCTTGACACAAACCAGTGCTTCTTTCTGTGAGAAATATTATAGTTTGATTATATTTTAGAGTATCTGAGGAGTAAATAGAAACTTATTTTGACTTATTGAAACAAAGTTGAGGGGTAGGGTTTCGGATTCCTTTCTCGGCATGTTGAACGAGTGGATTACTCAAATCAATGGCCCAAACAAAACAGACTTTTTGGGATATAAAGAAGGATTTTATCTAACAAAACAACACTACATGTTATAGCTGGGACCCTTTGTATGACCAATCAGAGGAAGATTTTCAAAAAGTAAGCGAATATTTAATCGCTATTTGTGAATTTATGAAACCTGTGCCGGCGAAAAAATATTTTGATGTGGGGCGCCGTCCTCAAGCAATCGCATGGCATGTTTTCGCTGTAATAGCTACTGTAAATCAGACAGTGCAGGTAGATTAACAATAATTTAAGCTTTCAACCAATATAAGACACTTATATGTACTGTGTTAATGATTCTAGGGTCAGTCAGACAGCGACACCTGCACAATATCTGTTTGCTTACACACAGCTTCAGTATTTTCTATTTTCTAACTCTATTTTCTATGAGGGTAATCCACTCTAATCTCTCAGTGACATTTATACATACATATGTATACATAACCTCTTTATGTGTACATAACCTCTATGTGTATACATAACCTCTATGTGTACATAACCTCTCTGTGTATACATAACCTCTTTGGGTATACATAACCTCTCTGTGTATACATAACCTATTTATGTATACATAACCTCTATGTGTACATAACCTCTTTATGTATACATAACCTCTATGTGTACATAACCTCTGTGTATACATAACCTCTGTGTATACATAACCTCTCTGTGTATACATAACCTCTCTGTGTATACATAAACTCTTTGGGTATACATAACCTCTATGTGTACATAACCTCTTTATGTATACATAACCTCTATGTGTACATAACCTCTTTGGGTATACATAACCTCTTTGGGTATACATAACCTCTCTGTGTATACATAACCTCTATGTGTACATAACCTCTTTATGTGTACATAACCTCTGTGTATACATAACCTCTGTGTATACATAACCTCTCTGTGTATACATAACCTCTTTGGGTATACATAACCTCTTTGGGTATACATAACCTCTTTGGGTATACATAACCTCTTTGGGTATACATAACCTCTTTGGGTATACATAACCTCTTTGGGTATACATAACCTCTGTGTATACATAACCTCTTTGGGTATACATAACCTCTGTGTATACATAACCTCTTTGGGTATACATAACCTCTGTGTATACATAACCTCTTTGGGTATACATAACCTCTGTGTATACATAACCTCTTTGGGTATACATAACCTCTGTGTATACATAACCTCTTTGGGTATACATAACCTCTGTGTATACATAACCTCTGTGTATACATAACCTCTTTGGGTATACATAACCTCTTTGGGTATACATAACCTCTTTGGGTATACATAACCTCTGTGTATACATAACCTCTTTGGGTATACATAACCTCTGTGTATACATAACCTCTTTGGGTATACATAACCTCTGTGTATACATAACCTCTGTGTATACATAACCTCTTTGGGTATACATAACCTCTTTGGGTATACATAACCTCTGGGTATACATAACCTCTGTGGGTATACTTAACCTCTCTGTGTATACATAACCTCTGGGTATACATAACCTCTGTGTATACATAACCTCTTTGGGTATACATAACCTCTCTGTGTATACATAACCTCTTTCTCACTTCAGAGTTTGATCTTTCAATGGCCTATTGGCTTCTTCACGCAGGCTACGTCAAGATGCAGGAAGTTAAGGGTTAAAGGCCCATGTTCATAACGTGTCTCAGCATAGCAGTGCTGATCTAGGATTTCATTTCTTATTTTATTTAACCTCCATTTAACTAGGCGAGTCAGGTAAGAACACATTCTTATTTACAATGACAGCCTACCCTGTCTATTCAATATAATCTAAAAAGGCAGCACTCCTACTCTGAGCCACTTTATGAAAACAGGCTCAGGAACTGGTCACAGACTTGATCATGTTATTGGATCACCTTCAAACAAGGTGCATCAAAGAACACAAATCACTTTGTTTTTCATTAAATAGATTTTATTTAAAAAAGGAAACCCAACAATAACTTTTTTTTTATACATAATGATCAAGGATTTTTATTATCATAGTCTCTTTCATCAGTTTCATATCATTACAGAAAATGTACTATAGTACAGCATTGTTCAATGTCTCCTCATTGCTTCAATATGGGTCATTTCCTTCAGAGTGCTGGTCACATATCTGTACAATATGGTTCATCTTCATATTCTTTTTTTCTGTACATGTTTTGTGAAGTCAGTTAAAAAGGCTGTCAGCACTTAAAGAAGCTGTTTCTTTTATTCTGTGTGTTTTCCCTCTTTCTCTTTAGTCGATCAAATAAAATACTGTTTTTTGTTTTCCCCAGTAAACCATGCTCCCCGGGGGGCAGAGCTGCACCTGTGGTCAGGTGATAAATAAGGAAGCTTCAGGGTCTGGGCAGGTTGGTGGATGACTGCCCCCCCCACCCCACCCCCACCCCTTTCCAGCACCACCCTCATCCCTGCCCAGGCATTTGGCACTGCGCACATAAACAAGACTCACAAGATAAACAACAAGCAAAGCTCTTTGTCAAGCCATTGTGATGCATACTAATGGGAGAAAAATAGAAGTGTGTGGTGTCACCGTTAAAGCGACACACCACAGAGGAAATAGACCTAGATTATACCCTCCCCTCCTTCCTCTTACACAAGCACCGTGGGAAATCTGGAGTCTTCCTCAGGGTTTTTCTTGATATATATATAAAAAAAGGAAAAAAAATTCCACTAAAATGAGAAAATAACATTTCTTATTTTTTTGTCCTGGCAGGCACCTACAGATCTATTAAAATGCTACTGCTATTGATAAGGTCTAGCATTGAACACACAAAGCAATTGCAATGAAAGGAACAAAGTTGCCTTACAATCTAACAATGATAGTAAGAAGAATAATCATAAGAATATATTACAGAATAAATCTCTTTTTATAATTAGATTTTTTTCTTTGAAAGTTATATTTTCTTTGTTTGAAATACTATTATAATCTTTTAAATTAATCATATTTTTTTGTATCATATGTACCTAGGTTTGTGATGGAGATGTTGACTATACCTCAACGTCCAAATCAAGAAAAACTAGCTGTGCCGTTGCATATTACAGAATAGTCAATGATATGTGGACATGCACCGTGAACCACCCATTCGAACCCCCTCTCTCTATGAAGCCATCTCAACGTCCCCCTTTGATGACATCATAGCCGGCCGATAACCATGACGTCGACCACCTCTCCCTTGTGCAGCTCCACGTATTGCTCTGTTTTTGGAGGTAGCATCAGGAGACCGTTGGCGCTGCGCATGCTCATTAGCCTGCTGCTCACCTGGTTTCCTACGTGATGGAGAGAGTGAGAGAGAGAGAGAGCGAGAAAGAGAGAGAGAGAAAGAGAGAGAGGGAGAGAGAGCAAGAGAGAGAATAAATGCACTCTAGGCCCTCTGTCAGTGCCCAGTACCACACATGTCCAGGAGGATTACACCCATGACAGTCAGGATGATCTCACTACAACAGCATGCAAGGGAGTGAGAGCCTTCTAATATTCCACTGTCCAATTGTAGTTCTTTAAGCAATACAATACTACACGTAATAGAAAACAGTGAAAATAGTCACAGCCAGAGGGTTTGTTAGATGAGGACTATAGCTTACCCCTCTACAATTGCCCATGAACAAAGCCAGTGAGACTGTGACTACACATTTAGTGTAGTCGTTTAGTATAGAAGCGTATCGCTCCTTATAGCAATGCACAACAGAATAGAATAGAAAATAATACAATACAATAGAATGGTATGGTTCCATCAGTACCTGTGCTCTGGGCCCATGGCAGAGGCTCCTGGTGGTGCCATGTCAGAATGCAGCGGTGGTACTCAGGGCGAGGGTCCAGCTTCACGTCACATGACAACTACAGGAGACAGCCACACAATCAACAGGGCTCATCATGACATGATGACCTCATCATGACATGACGACCTCATCATGACATGACGACCTCATCATGACATGACGACCTCATCATGACATGACGACCTCATCATGACATCACATCAGGGTGTGTCCCAATTATCTCTCCTCCTTCCTGAAGTGTGCACTCGTTCAATGCAATTCATACGCATGCATATATATATATATATATATATATATTTTTTTTTTTACATATCCCAACTCCCTCTGAGCCACCCTCGGAGAGTGGGCTCACGGCCAGGGTCAGCCATTATCATCGGTGACCCTAGAGCAATTAGGGTAAAGTGCCTTGCATAAGAGGACATCGACAGAGTTTTCACCTCGTCAGCTCAGGGATTGGAACTAGAGAACTGTCCCAACGCTCTAACTGCTAGACTACCTGCCACCCTAAATGACCATCTGGTCTGGACAGTAACAATTCTGAAAGGATATACAGTAACTAGTCTATGGGCCACATGGTCAAGTCATCTGGTCAGACAAAACACCTCTTCCAATTAATTTTGAGAGGAAAGCGAGGATAGAGAAAGCAAGCAATCGAGGAAAGACAAATGAAGAAAGATTCATGGAGTCCTGTGACTTCATTCTTACCCTGGCTTTGATGATGGTGGGCCGTGGGTCCAGGATCCCCTGCATCTTCCTCAAGGCAGGAATGACGAAGAGGTTACATGTCACCACAGCAGACACGGGGTTACCTGGGCCGGGGGGGGGGAGAGAGAGAGAAAGAAAACAAGAGTGTGTTAGAAACCAGTCTGGAAACGATTGTCTGATTTCCTCTTTCTCTTTACTTTACACACTACCTGGGAGGGCAAAGATGAGTTTACGAACACCGTCCATGTCCACCGTGGCGAACGTTGTCGGGAGACTGATATGATGGGAGAAGAGAACAACAACATGGTCATCAATGAACAATCCATCCACCAGTCCACCTGTCCAGCCATTCCTCCCTTCCTTCCTCCATCTCACCCTGGTTTCATGAAGACACGTCCAAAGTGGATCTGGGCATGCAGATCAATATCCAGCACCTGTTTCAGATAGTCCTGAAAAAGAGGATCACACCGTTTGGAGTCTTCTAAGGTACATATAAACATTAGACCAAAACAGTCCTAGTGTAAGTGTACCCAAAACCCACATAAGACGTGTGCATCACTGGGGTGTATTCAGGCACCAAGGCAACAAAAACAGACTGAAATAGTAAGACATTTATACCGCATTTACATTTTTTTTAGCTGCAAAATGTTTTCCGTTTTGGGCCCTTATAAATACAACCGTGTGCTGTGTGAGTCCACATAGTATGAACTCCACAATGTCATGTATCTACAGTACCAGTCAAAAGTTTGGACACCTACTCATTCAAGGGTTTTTATTTTTGACTATTTTCTACATTGAAGACATCAAAACTGTGAAATAACATGAATCATGTAGTAACAAAAAAGTGTTAAATAAATCCAAATAATACACTGCTCAAAAAAATAAAGGGAACACTAAAATAACACATCCTAGATTTGAATGAATTAAATATTCTATTAAATACTTTTTTCTTTACATAGTTGAATGTGCTGACAACAAAATCACACAAAAATTATCAATGGAAATCAAATGTATCAACCCATGGAGGTCTGGATTTGGAGTCACACTCAAAATTAAAGTGGAAAACCACACTACAGGCTGATCCAACTTTGATGTAATGTCCTTATTAAAACAAGTCAAAATGAGACTCAGTAGTGTGTGTGGCTCCACGTGCCTGTATGACCTCCCTACAATGCCTGGGCATGCTCCTGATGAGGTGGCGGATGGTCTCCTGAGGGATCTCCTCCCAGACCTGGACTAAAGCATCCGCCAACTCCTGGACAGTCTGTGGTGCAACGTGGCGTTGGTGGATGGAGCGAGACATGATGTCCCAGATGTGCTCAATTGGATTCAGGTCTGGGGAACGGGCGGGCCAGTCCATAGCATCAATGCCTTCCTCTTGCAGGAACTGCTGACACACTCCAACCACATGAGGTCTAGCATAGTCTTGAATTAGGAGGAACCCAGGGCCAACCTCACCAGCATATGGTCTCACAAGGGGTCTGAGGATCTCATCTCGGTACCTAATGGCAGTCAGGCTACCTCTGGCGAGCACGTGCGGCTCCCCAAACAAATGCCACCCCACACCATTACCGACCCACCGGCAAACCGGTCATGCTGGAGGATGTTGCAGGCAGCAGAACGTTCTCCACGGCGTCTCCAGACTCTGTCACGTCTGTCACATGTGCTCAGTGTGAACCTGCTTTCATCTGTGAAGAGCACAGGGCGCAAGTGGCGAATTTGCCAATCTTGGTGTTCTCTGGCAAATGCCAAACGCCCTGCACGGTGTTGGGCTGTAAGCACAACCCCCACCTGTGGACGTCGGGCCCTCATACCTCCCTCATGGAGTCTGTTTCTGACTCATGGAGTCTGTTTGAGCAGACACATGCACATTTGTGGCCTGCTGGAGGTCATTTTGCAGGGCTCTGGCAGTGCTCCTCCTGCTCCTCCTTGCACAAAGGCAGAGGTAGAGGTCCTGCTGCTGAGTTGTTGCCCTCCTACGGCCTCCTCCACGTCTCCTGATGTACTGGCATGTCTCCTGGTAGCGCCTCCATGCTCTCGACACTATGCTGACAGACACAGCAAACCTTCTTGCCACAGCTCGCATTGATGTGCCATCCTGGATGAGCTGCACTACCTCAGCCACTTGTGTGGGTTGTAGACTCAGTGTCATGCTACCACTAGAGTGAAAGCACCGCCAGCATTCAAAAGTGACCAAAACATCAGCCAGGAAGCATAGGAACTGAGAAGTGGTCTGTAGTCACCACCTGCAGAACCACTCCTTTATTGGGGGTGTCTTGCTAATTGCCTATAATTTCCACCTGTTGTCTATTCCATTTGCACAACAGCATGTGAAATTGATTGTCAACCAGTGTTGCTTCCTAAGTGGACAGTTTGATTTCACAGAAGTGTGATTGACTTGGAGTTACATTGTGTTGTTTAAGTGTTCCATTTATTTTTTTGAGCAGTGTATTTTAGATTCTTCAAATGATCCACCATTTATTTGCCTTGATGACAGCTTTGCACACTCTTGGCATTCTCTCAACCAGCTTCATGAGGAATGCTTTTCCAACAGTCTTGAAGGAGTTCCCCACATATGCTGAGCACTTGTTGGCTGCTTTTCTGCACTCTGCGGTCCAACTCATCCCAAAACATCTCAATTGGGTTGAGGTCGGGTGATTCTGGAAGTCAGGTCATCTGATGCAGCATTCCATCAATCTCCTCTCTCCTTCTTGATCAAATAGCCTAGAGGTGTTTTGGGTCTTTGTCCTGTTGAAAAACAAATGATAATCCCACTAAGCGCAAAACAGATAGGATGGTGTATCACTGCAGAATGCTGTGTTAGCCATGCTGGTTAAGTGTGTCTTGAATTCGAAATAAATCACAGACAGTATCACCAGCAAAGCACCCCCTCACCATCACACCTCCTCCTCCATGCTTCACGGAGGGAATCCCACATGAGGAGATCATCCGTTCACCTACTCTGCGTCTCACAAGGACACTGTTGTTGGAACCAAAAATCGTAAATTTGGACTCATCAGACCAAAGGACAGATTTTCACCGTTCAAACCGATTGGCTCAAATGCATTAAGAAGGAAATAAATTCCACAAATAAACTTTTAACAAGGCACACACCAAGAGTGTGCAAAGCTGTGTGCAAAGGGTGGCTACTTAGAAGAATCCTATTTGCAATTCTTCATGATACATGGTTCCATATGTGTTACTTCATAGTTTTGATGTCTTCACTATTATTCTACAACGTAGAAAATAGTAAAAATAAAGAAAAACCCTTGAATGAGTAAGTGTGTCCAAACATTTGACTGGTACTGTATGTAAAAAATGTTAAATGTACTGTATATGTCACAAAATATCAAACACCACAATTCCCAATCCAAATAATCCCACATTTCCCCCACATAGTATTAACACCACAATTCCCCACCCCGACCACAAGGTGTCAGAATAGTGCAATGTCATAACCAATGACCATTCATACTCACTATTTGCTCACATACCTTCTCTCCCATCGACACCCCTCCAGAGGTGATTACCCCTCCAGAGGGATTCAGCAGGTCATCTGGGCTGTAGGGCCGATAGACAGAGAACAGTTACACACCACATATAGGGTTACAGAGGGATGGGTGAAAGGAGGAGGAGGAGGAGGAGGAGGAGGAGGAAGAGGAGGAGGAGGAAGAAGAAGAGGAGGTCTTCTGGGCTGTGGGGCCGAAAGACAGAGAACAGTTACCATCACACACCACATATAGGGTTACAGAGGGATGGGTGAAAGGAGGAGGAGGAGGAGGAGGAAGAGGTGGAGGAGGAGGAGGAGGAGGAGGAGGAGGAAGAAGAAGAGGAGGTCATCTGGGCTGTGGGACCGATAGACAGAGAACAGTTACCATCACACACCACATATAGGGTTACAGAGGGATGGGTGAAAGAAGGAGGAGGAGGAGGAGGAGGAGGAAGAGGAGGAGGAAGGAAGAAGAAGAGGAGGAGGAAGAAGAAGAGGAGGTCTTCTGGGCTGTGGGGCCGAAAGACAGAGAACAGTTACCATCACACACCACATATAGGGTTACAGAGGGATGGGTGAAAGGAGGAGGAGGAGGAGGAGGAAGAGGTGGAGGAGGAGGAGGAAGAAGAAGAGGAGGTCATCTGGGCTGTGGGGCCGGTAGACAGAGAACAGTTACCATCACACACCACATATAGGGTTACAGAGGGATGGGTGAAAGAAGGAGGAGGAGGAGGAGGAGGAGGAAGAAGAGGAGGTCATCTGGGCTGTGGGACCGATAGACAGAGAACAGTTACCATCACACACCACATATAGGGTTACAGAGGGATGGGTGAAAGGAGGAGGAGGAGGAGGTCATCTGGGCTGTGGGGCCGATAGACAGAGAACAGTTACCATCACACACCACATATAGGGTGACAGAGGGATGGGTGAAAGGAGGAGGAGGAGGAGGTCATCTGGGCTGTGGGGCCGATAGACAGAGAACAGTCATCTGGGCTGTGGGGCCGATAGACAGAGAACAGTTACCATCACACACCACATATAGGGTGACAGAGGGATGGGTGAAAGGAGGAGGAGGAGGAAGAAGAAGGAGGGTGAGGAAGATCAGTTACAGAGAACAGTTACCATCACACACCACATATAGGGTGACAGAGGGATGGGTGAAAGGAGGAGGAGGAGGAGGAAGAAGGAGGGTGAGGAAGATCAGAAGGAAGAGGAGGTCATCTGAGCTGTGGGGCCAATAGACAGTGAACAGTTACCATCACACACCACATATAGGGTTACAGAGGGATGGGTGAAAGGAGGAGGAGGAGGAGGAAGAGGAGGTCATCTGGGCTGTGGGGCCAATAGACAGGAACAGAGGGTTACAGAGGGATGGGTGAAAGGAGGAGGAGGAGGAGGAAGAGGAGGTCATCTGGGCTGTGGGGCCAATAGACAGTGAACAGTTACCATCACACACCACATATAGGGTTACAGAGGGATGGGTGAAAGGAGGAGGATGAGGAGGAGGAGGAAGAAGAAGGAGGGTGAGGAAGATCAGGAGGAAGATGAAGAAGAGGTCATCTGAGCTGTGGGGCCAATAGACAGTGAACAGTTACTAGTTACCATCACACAGCATAGAGGAGGCGAGAGGAAGAGGAGAGAGGAGGAGGCAAAGTAGATGCAGGAAGAGGAATATAAAACAAAAGGAGAGTAGAAAGAGAGGAATAGAAGGAGTCTCAGGAATAGGAAGAGGAAGATGGTAGAGGCAAGAAGAAAGATAATGAGAGGATGTAGAGATCAAGGGAGGAGGAAGAGGAAGACAAACAGAAAGAGGAGCAGGAAGAAGAGTGTGAAGTCCTACTTGTCTCCCACGATGCCCAGGTTGATGGTGGGGTATCCGTGCTCCTGGATGGTGGCGAGCAGCGTGGAACGGTTACTGTCTCTGATTTTTCCTGGGTGGAGGTCGTCCTCAGGGTTTAACAGCTAGAAACAGCAGGAGAAGTGTTCATTAGGTATTAAACGGAAGAAAACAGCCTGAAAACAGGGAGAGACAACCAGGATTTGTCCAATAAGAAAAGCTCATTTTCGTTTTCTGTTGCTAAATGTTTCAAAGGCCCAGTGTTTTTTAAATGTAATATCTGGATAACAATTAAGTGATTTACTGTAGTAGTTTGCTAGAATTTTTTACAGAAAACTTTCTCAAGCAAGAATGTAGATAGTTCTATCTGGGACTGGCCTGAGTGGAACCAGGATCAATCCACCAGAGTCGAGGGGCTTAATGGGATATGAAACTTCAAAACTAGTTGTTATTAGCTGAGAGGTTTGGAACTCTCTGTCTCACTTCGTTGCCTGTGGACATGACAGCCACCACGGGGAACTTCTGCACCTCTACCTCGGTGACTCCTACGGTGGCCAGCAGGCCAATCTCAGAGGGGCCCATGTGGGTTCCCTTAGACAGGACACATTCCCCACGCTTGATGTCATGACCTATGGGCCTGGAGGGAGACAAGGACGTTTAATAGGAAGGTTAAAGAGGGGGTATGTATACAGAGGAACATCAAAACACACTTTTATACACTTTTACACACACACAAACACATGGAAGCAGGCTTGCATGCACACAAGCACACACACGCACACACACACACACACACCGGATGTCTTGTCCGGGACGGGCCTGTACGAGGATCCGCACCTCCAGCTCCTCTGTGCCCTGAGAAGGAGAAACCAACAAACCTGTAAGGAGCTATTACACAAAACACCTACCCTACTGTCGTCGCCTTCCCTACCTTCACTACTGTCGTCGCCTTCCCTACTGTCGTCGCCTTCCCTACTGTCGTCCCCTTCACTACTGTCGTCACCTTCCCTACTGTCGTCACCTTCCCTACTGTCGTCACCTTCCCTACCTTCACTACTGTCGTCGCCTTCCCTGCTGTCGTCGCCTTCCCTACTGTCGTCGCCTTCCCTACTGTCGTCACCTTCCCTACTGTCGTCGCCTTCCCTACTGTCGTCGCCTTCCCTACTGTCGTCGCCTTCCCTACTGTCGTCGCCTTCACTACTGTCGTCCGTGCCTACTGTCGCCTGCTGTCGTCGCCTTCCTGCTGTCGTCGCCTTCCTGCTGTCGTCGCTTCCCTGCTGTCGTCGCTGCCTGCTGTCGTCGCCTTCCTACTGCCGTCGCCTTGCCTGCCTGCTGCCTACTGCCGTCGCCTTCCTACTGTCGTCGCTGTGCCTACTGTCGTCGCCTTCCCTACTGTCGTCGCCTTCCCTACTGTCGTCGCCTTCACTACTGTCGTCGCCTTCCCTACTGTCGTCGCCTTCCCTACTGTCGTCGCCTTCCCTACTGTCGTCGCCTTCCCTGCTGTCGTCGCCTTCCCTACTGTCGTCGCCTTCCCTACTGTCGTCGCCTTCCCTACTGTCGTCGCCTTGCCTACTGTCGTCGCCTTGCCTACTGTCGTCGCCTTCCCTACTGTCGTCGCCTTCCCTACTGTCGTCGCCTTGCCTACTGTCGTCGCCTTCCCTACTGTCGTCGCCTTCCCTACTGTCGTCGCCTTGCCTACTGTCGTCGCCTTCCCTACTGTCGTCGCCTTCCCTACTGCCGTCGCCTTGTCGCCTTCCCTACTGTCGTCGCCTTGCCTACTGTCTTCGCCTTCCCTACTGTCGTCGCCTTCCCTACTGTCGTCGCCTTCCCTACTGTCGTCGCCTTCCCTATTGTCGTCGCCTTGCCTACTGTCGTCACCTTCACTACCGTCTTCACCTTCACTACCGTCGTCACCTTCCCTACTGTCGTCACCTTGCCTACTGTCCTCACCTTGCCTACTGTCGTCACCTTGCCTACTGTCGTCACCTTCACTACCGTCTTCACCTTCACTACTGTCACCTTCACTACCGTCGTCACCTTGCCTACTGTCGTCACCTTGCCTACCTCGTCACCTTGCCTACTGTCGTCACCTTCCTACCGTCTTCATCTTCACTACCGTTCACCTTCACTACCGTCGCCTTCCCTACTGTCGTCACCTTGCCTACTGTCGTCACCTTGCCTACTGTCGTCACCTTCACTACCGTCTTCATCTTCACTACCGTCTTCACCTTCACTACCGTCGTCACCTTCACTACTGTCGTCACCTTCCTACTACTGTCGCCACCCTTGCCTACTGTCGTCACCTTCACCTGTGTCGTCACCTTCACTACTGTCGTCACCTTCACTACTGTCGTCACCTTCACTACTGTCGTCACTACTTCACCGTCGCCTTCACTACTGTCGTCACCTTCACTACTGTCGTCACCTTCACTACCGTCGTCACCGTCCCTACTGTCGTCACCTTGCCTACTGTCGTCGCCTTGCCTACTGTCGTCGCCTTCCCTGCTGTCGTCGCCTTCCCTACTGTCGTCGCCTTCCCTACTGTCGTCGGCTTCACTACTGTCGTCGCCGTGCCTACTGTCGTCGCCTTCCCTGCTGTCGTCGCCTTCCCTGCTGTCGTCGCCTTCCCTGCTGTCGTCGCCTTGCCTGCTGTCGTCGCCTTCCCTACTGTCGTCGCCTTGCCTTGCCTACTGTCGTCGCCTTCCTACTGTCGTCGCCTTGTCCTACTGTCGTCCTACTGTCGTTCCTTCCTTGTCCTACTGTCGTCGCCTTCCCTACTGTCGCTTTGCCTTCCCTACTGTCTACTTCCCTACTGTCGTCGCTTCCCTACTGTCGTCGCCTTCCCTACTGTCGCCTTCCCTACTGTCGTCGCCTTCCCTTCCTACTGTCGTCCCTACTGCCTTTGTCCTACTGTCGTCGCCTTCCCTACTGTCGTCGCCTTCCCTACTGTCGTCGCCTTCCCCTACTGTCGTCGCCTTGCCTACTGTCGCCTCGCCTACTGTCCTACTTCCTATTGTCGTCGCCTACTGTCGTCACCTTCACTACCGTCTTCACCTTCACTACCGCCCCTACTGTCGTCGCCTTGCCTACTGTCGTCGCCTTGCCCTACTGTCTTCGCCCCTACTGTCCGCCTTCCCTACTGTCGTCGCCCTTCCGTCGCCTTCCCTGTCGTCTGTCCTCACTTCACTACCGTTCACCTTCACCTGCCTACTGTCGTCACCTTGCCTACTGTGCCTACTGTCGTCACCTTGCCTACTGTCGTTACCTTGCCTACTGTCGTCACCTTCACTACCGTCTTCACCTTCACTACCGTCGTCACCTTCACTACCGTCGTCACCTTGCCTACTGTCGTCACCTTGCCTACTGTCGTCACCTTGCCTACTGTCGTCACCTTCACTACCGTCTTCATCTTCACTACCGTCTTCACCTTCACTACTGTACTGTCGTCACCTTGCCTACTGTCGTCACCTTGCCTCACTACCGTCTTCATCTTCACTACCGTCTTCACCTTCACTACCGTCGTCACCTTCACTACTGTCGTCACCTTGCCTACTGTCGTCACCTACCTTCCCTACTGTCGTCACCTTCCCTACTGTCGTCACCGTCCCTACTGTCGTCACCTTCCCTACTGTCGTCACCGTCCCTACTGTCGTCACCTTGCCTACTGTCGTCACCTTCACTACCGTCTTCATCTTCACTACCGTCTTCACCTTCACTACCGTCGTCACCTTCCCTACTGTCGTCACCTTGCCTACTGTCGTCACCTTGCCTACTGTCGTCACCTTCACTACCGTCTTCATCTTCACTACCGTCTTCACCTTCACTACTGTCGTCACCGTCCCTACTGTCGTCACCTTGCCTACTGTCGTCACCTTGCCTACTGTCGTCACCTTCCCTACTGTCGTCACCTTCCCTACTGTCGTCACCGTCCCTACTGTCGTCACCTTCCCTACTGTCGTCACCGTCCCTACTGTCGTCACCTTGCCTACTGTCGTCACCTTGCCTACTGTCGTCACCTTGCCTACTGTCGTCACCTTGCCTACTGTCGTCACCTTCACTACCGTCTTCACCTTCACTACCGTCGTCACCTTGCCTACTGTCGTCACCTTGCCTACTGTCGTCACCTTGCCTACCGTTGTCACCGTCCCTACTGTCGTCACCTTGCCTACTGTCGTCACCGTCCCTACTGTCGTCACCTTCACTACTGTCGTCACCTTGCCTACTGTCGTCACCTTGCCTACTGTCGTCACCTTGCCTACTGTCGTCACCGTCACTACTACCGCCATTCTGGCTCAGACAAAGCTTGCTTCCTTACTTGATTTACTTATATATCCCTCCTGAATATACCTTTTATTATTACACCATCCCTCTATAGACCCTCTTCAGTCCCTCTCCACAGGGCTAAGGGTCAGGGGTCAAAGGGGAGACTTACGTCCTCAGACTCGCGGAGCAGCTCTGTATCCTCCACCTGCACCACAGCGTCTGCCCCACAGGGGATAGGAGCCCCCGTCGTCACCCTCATCACCTGGCCCGGCATCACTGTGTGGGTGGGCTGCAGGGATACACAGAGAGAGAAACTGGTGTCAAATATACTCACATGCAGATTTACAGACACAAACCCACACACAAACTGCAAATATATCCCAAACCCATTTAATATCAAAAATCTGTTTGATTACATTAAAACAGTGATGTAATCAAGGCTAATGTTTCCAGGTTTTATTGGGGCTTTGACAGTCTACTACAAATCAGTCTGACAGGACTTTGGCAGTATTTCAGACTGAAGGAAGTCTGGTTTGAAGTGACTGAAATGCATCAGAAATGTATTGGGAAGTTCAGATGATCATCAGGCAAACATTTTGTTACTTCACTACATTCTTAAAGAAAATGATGTACTTTTACTCCATACATTTTCCCTGACACCCAAAAGTCCTCATTACATTTGTAATGCTCTGCAAGACAGGAAAATGGTCCAATTCATGCACTTATCAAGAGAACATTCCTGGTCATCCCAACCAAACAACCACAGCAAGGCAAACACGTGTCATGTGTCAGTGTGTGATAATGTGTCAGTGTGTGATAATGTGTCAGTGTCAGTGTGTGATAATGTGTCAGTGTGTGATAATGTGTCAGTGTGTGATAATGTGTCAGTGTGTGATAATGTGTGTGTGTGATACTGTGTGTGTGATAATGTGTCAGTGTGTGATAATGTGTCAGTGTCAGTGTGTGATAATGATAATGTGTGTCAGTGTGTGATAATGTGTCAGTGTGTGATAATGTGTCAGTGTGTAATGTGTGATAATGTGTCAGTGTGTGATAATGTGTCTGTGTGTGATACTCTGTCTGTGTGTGATAATGTGAGTGTGTGATAATGTGTCAGTGTGTGATAATGTGTCTGTGTGTGATACTGTGTCAGTGTGTGATAATGTGTCAGTGTGTGATAATGTGTCAGTGATAATGTGTCATGTGTCAGTGTGATAATGTGTCAGTGTGTGATAATGTGTCAGTGTGTGATAATGTGTCAGTGTGTGATAATGTGTCAGTGTGTGATAATGTGTCAGTGTGTGATACTGTGTCAGTGTGTGATAATGTGTCTGTGTCAGTGTGTGATAATGTGTCAGTGTGTGATAATGTGTCATGTGTCAGTGTGTGATAATGTCAGTGTGTGATAATGTGTCAGTGTGTGATATAATGTGTCAGTGTGTGATAATGTGTCAGTGTGTGTGATAATGTGTCAGTGTGTGATAATGTGTCATAATGTGTCAGTGTGTGATAATGTGTCAGTGTCAGTGTGTGATAATGTGTCAGTGTGTGATAATGTGTGTCAGTGTGTGATAATGTGTCAGTGTGTGATAATGTGTCAGTGTGTGATAATGTGTCAGTGTCAGTGTGTGATAATGTGTCAGTGTGTGATAATGTGTCAGTGTGTGATAATGTGTCAGTGTGTGATAATGTGTCAGTGTGTGATAATGTGTCAGTGTGTGATAATAATGTGTGTGTGATACTGTCAGTGTGTGATAATGTGTCATAATGTGTCAGTGTGTGATAATGTGTCAGTGTGTGATACTGTGTCAGTGTGTGATAATGTGTCTGTGTCAGTGTGTGATAATGTGTCAGTGTGTGATAATGTGTCATGTGTCAGTGTGTGATAATGTGTCAGTGTGTGATAATGTGTCAGTGTGTGATAATGTGTCAGTGTGTGATAATGTGTCAGTGTGTGATAATGTGTCTGTGTGTGATAATGTGTCAGTGTGTGATAATGTGTCAGTGTGTGATAATGTGTCAGTGTGTGATAATGTGTCAGTGTGTGATAATGTGTCAGTGTCAGTGTGTGATAATGTGTCAGTGTGTGATAATGTGTCTGTGTCAGTGTGTGATAATGTGTCAGTGTCAGTGTGTGATAATGTGTCAGTGTGTGATAATGTGTCAGTGTGTGATAATGTGTCAGTGTGTGATAATGTGTCAGTGTGTGATAATGTGTCAGTGTGTGATAATGTGTCAGTGTGTGATAATGTGTCTGTGTCAGTGTGTGATAATGTGTCTGTGTGTGATAATGTGTCAGTGTGTGATAATGTGTCAGTGTGTGATAATGTGTCTGTGTGATAATGTGTGTCAGTGTGTGATAATGTGTCAGTGTGATAATGTGTCAGTGTGTGATAATGTGTCAGTGTGTGATAATGTGTCTGTGTCATAAATGTGTCAGTGTGTGATAATGTGTCAGTGTGTGATAATGTGTCAGTGTCAGTGTGTGATAATGTGTCAGTGTGTGATAATGTGTCTGTGTCAGTGTGTGATAATGTGTCAGTGTGTGATAATGTGTCAGTGTCAGTGTGTGATAATGTGTCAGTGTGTGATAATGTGTCAGTGTGTGATAGTGTGTGATAATGTGTCAGTGTGTGATAATCTGTGTGTAATGTGTCAGTGAGTGATAATGTGTCTGTGTCAGTGTGTGATAATGTGTCAGTGTGTGATAATGTGTCAGTGTGTGATAATGTGTCAGTGTGTGATAATGTGTCAGTGTGTGATAATGTGTCTGTGTCAGTGTGTGATAATGTGTCAGTGTGTGATACTCTGTCTGTGTGTGATAATGTGTCAGTGTGTGATAATGTGTCAGTGTCAGTGTGTGATAATGTGTCAGTGTGTGATAATGTGTCAGTGTGTGATAATGTGTCTGTGTCAGTGTGTGATAATGTGTCTGTGTGTGATAATGTGTCAGTGTGTAATGATGTCAGTGTGTGATAATGTGTCAGTGTGTGATAATGTGTCAGTGTGTGATAATGTGTCAGTGTGTGATAATGTGTCAGTGTGTGATAATGTGTCTGTGTAATGTGTCAGTGTGTGATAATGTGTCAGTGTGTGATAATGTGTCAGTGTGTGTGATAATGTGTCAGTGTGTGATAATGTGTCTGTGTCAGTGTGTGATAATGTGTCAGTGTGTGATAATGTGTCAGTGTGTGATAATGTGTCAGTGTCAGTGTGTGATAATGTGTCAGTGTGTGATAATGTGTCAGTGTGTGATAATGTGTCAGTGTGTGATAATGTGTCAGTGTGTGTGTGTGTGATAATGTGTCAGTGTGTGATAATGTGTCAGTGTGTGATAATGTGTCAGTGTGTGATAATGTGTCTGTGTGTGTGTGTGAGTGTGTGATAATGTGTCTGTGTGTGATAATGTGTCAGTGTGTGATAATGTGTCAGTGTGTGATAATGTGTCAGTGTGTGATAATGTGTGATAATGTGTCAGTGTGTGTGATAATGTGTCAGTGTGTGATAATGTGTCTGTGTGTGATAATGTGTCAGTGTGTGATACTGTCTGTGTGTGATAATGTGTCAGTGTGTGATAATGTGTCAGTGTGTGATAATGTGTCAGTGTGTGATAATGTGTATAATGTGTCTGTGTGTGATGTCAATGTGTCAGTGTGTGATAATGTGTCAGTGTGTGATAATGTGTCTGTGTGTGATAATGTCAGTGTGTGATAATGTGTCAGTGTGTGATAATGTGTCTGTGTAATGTGTCAGTGTGTGATAATGTGTCAGTGTGTGATAATGTGTCATAATGTGTGTGATAATGTGTCAGTGTGTCAGTGTGTGATAATGTGTCAGTGTGTGATAATGTGTCAGTGTGTGATAAATGTGTCTGTGTGATAATGTGTCAGTGTGTGATAATGTGTCAGTGTGTGATAATGTGTCAGTGTGTGATAATGTGTCTGTGTCAGTGTGTGATAATGTGTCTGTGTGTGATAATGTGTCAGTGTGTGATAATGTGTCAGTGTGTGATAATGTGTCTGTGTGTGATAATGTGTCAGTGTGTGATAATGTGTCAGTGTGTGTGTCAGTGTGTGATGATAATGTGTCAGTGTGTGATAATGTGTCAGTGTGTGATAATGTGTCTGTGTGTGATAATGTGTCTGTGTGATAATGTGTCAGTGTGTGATAATGTGTCAGTGTGTGATAATGTGTCAGTGTGTGATAATGTGTCAGTGTGTGATAATGTGTGTGTGATAATGTGTCTGTGTGTGTAATGATAAATGTGTCAGTGTGTGATAATGTGTCTGTGTGTGTGTGATAATGTGTCAGTGTGTGATAATGTGTCAGTGTGTGATAATGTGTCAGTGTGTGATAATGTGTCAGTGTGTGATAATGTGTCAGTGTGTGATAATGTGTCTGTGTGATAATGTGATAATGTGTCAGTGTGTGATAATGTGTCAGTGTGTGATAATGTGTCAGTGTGTGATAATGTGTCAGTGTGTGATAATGTGTCAGTGTGTGATAATGTGTCTGTGTGTGATAATGTGTCAGTGTGTGATAATGTGTCAGTGTGTGATAATGTGTCAGTGTGTGATAATGTGTCAGTGTGTGATAATGTGTCAGTGTGTGTGTGATAATGTGTCAGTGTGTGATAATGTGTCAGTGTGTGATAATGTGTCAGTGTGTGATAATGTGTCTGTGTCAGTGTGTGATAATGTGTCAGTGTCAGTGTGTGATAATGTGTCTGTGTGATAATGTGTCAGTGTGTGATAATGTGTCAGTGTGTGATAATGTGTCAGTGTGTGATAATGTGTCAGTGTGTGATAATGTGTCAGTGTGTGATAATGTGTCAGTGTGTGATAATGTGTCAGTGTGTGATAATGTGTCAGTGTGTGATAATGTGTCAGTGTGTGATAATGTGTCAGTGTGTGATAATGTGTCAGTGTGTGATAATGTGTCAGTGTGTGATAATGTGTCTGTGTGTAATGTGTCTGTGTCAGTGTGTGATAATGTGTCTGTGTCAGTGTGTGATAATGTGTCAGTGGTGATAATGTGTCCACCTGTGGTGGAGTATAGCTGAGTCAGTATGGGATAATGTGTCAGTGTACATACACACACACACACACACACACACACACACACACACACACACACACACACACACACACACACACACACACACACACACACACACACACACACACACACACACACACACACACACACACTTCAATACATAATGTCGGTCCAGGGGGAATAAACGTTGAGTGTGTGTTTTGATATATCGCTCTTCATGAAGGAGGGTACCAGCCAAGTGCTTCACCCTGAGTATAGACAGGGTGAAGTGTGTGTGTGTGTGTGTGACCTGTTCTCCAGCCTGGGACTCTCCGATGATGAAGCGGTCGCCTGGACCATCAGCCGCTAAAAAGAAAATACATGTTTTAATGTAATGACATAAGTTGGTGTTTGTATGATTGTGTGTATATGCTGCTGTGTGTATATACTGATTGTGTGTATATACTGATTGTGTGTATATGCTGATTGTGTGTATATGCTGCTGTGTGTATATACTGATTGTGTGTATATACTGCTGTGTGTATATACTGCTGTGTGTATATACTGATTGTGTGTATATACTGATTGTGTGTATATGCTGATTGTGTGTATATGCTGATTGTGTGTATATACTGATTGTGTGTATATGTGTGTGTATATGCTGATTGTGTGTATATACTGCTGTGATTGTTGTGTGTATATACTGATTGTGTGTATATACTGATTGTGTGTATATACTGCTGTGTGTATATACTGATTGTGTATATGCTGATTGTGTGTATATGCTGATTGTGTGTATATGCTGATTGTGTGTATATGCTGATCGTGTGTATATACTGATTGTGTGTATATACTGCTGTGTGTATATGCTGATTGTGTGTATATACTGTTGTGTGTATATACTGATTGTGTGTATATGCTGATTGTGTGTATATGCTGATTGTGTGTATATGCTGATTGTGTGTATATACTGATTGTGTGTATATGCTGATGTGTGTATATACTGATTGTGTGTATATACTGATTGTGTGTATATGCTGATTGTGTGTATATGCTGATCGTGTGTATATACTGATTGTGTGTATATGCTGATTGTGTGTATATACTGCTGTGTGTATATATGCTGATTGTGTGTATATACTGATTGTGTGTATATGCTGATATGCGTGATATACTGATGTGTATATGCTGATTGTGTGTATATGCTGATTGTGTGTATATACTGCTGCTGATTGTGTATATACTGATTGTGTGTATATACTGATCGTGTGTGTATGCTGATATGCTGTGTGTATATGCTGATTGTGATATGTGTGTATATGCTGATCGATGTGTGTATATATGCTGATCGTGTGTATATGCTGATCGTGTGTATATGCTGATATGCTGATGTGTATATGCTGATTGTGTGTATATGCATATATGCTGATTGTGTGTATATGCTGATTGTGTGTATATGCTGACTGATCTGTGTGTATATGCTGATCGTGTGTATATGATCTGTGTTGTCAGCTGATTGTGTGTATATGTGATCGTGTATATACTGATCGTGTGTATATGCTGATCGTGTGTATATGCTGATTGTGTGTATATGCTGATTGTGTGTATATGCTGATCGTGTGTATATGCTGCAGTGTGTATATGCTGATTGTGTGTATATGCTGATCGTGTGTATATGCTGATCGTGTGTATATGCTGATCGTGTGTATATGCTGATCTGATCTGATTGTGTGTCGTATATATGCTGATCGTGTGTGCATCGTGTGATCGTGCAGTATGATGTGTATATGCTGATTGTGTGTATATGCTGATCGTGTGTATATGCTGATCGTGTGTATATACTGTTCGTGTGTATATGCTGATTGTGTGTATATACTGATTGTGTATATGCTGATTGTGTGTATATGCTGATTGTGTGTATATACTGATTGTGTGTGCATATCGATGTGTGTGTCATTTAGCTGACTGTGTTTCAGTGCCTCGTGACTCCTAATGTAGAACAGAAAGGACATATCAGCAGTACACTGTGACCTGAGATTGAAGTACAGTGCAGTACAGTGTGTGTACAGTATGTACAGTGTGTGTACAGTATGTGCAGTGTGTGTGCAGTGTGTACAGTGTGTGTACAGTGTGTACAGTGTGTGTGCAGTGTGTGTGCAGTGTGTGTGCAGTGTGTGTACATTGTGTGTACAGTGTGTGCAGTGTGTGTGCATTGTGTGTACAGTGTGTGTACATTGTGTGTACAGTGTGTGTGTACAGTGTGTGTGTACAGTGTGTGTACATTGCATCACAGTACAGACCTCTTACAGCATAACCATCCTTTACAGAGGCAGGGAATGGGGGCAGGTTGTCTTTGGCATAAACCTCCTGAGCAAGGACTCGGCCCATCCCATCTAAAGAGAGATAGAGAGAAAGGAGGGAGAGAGAGGAAAAGAGAGTAGAGGTAGAGAAAGAGGAATTGAAAGAGAGAGAGAAAGTTAGAAGGAGAACGTAGAGAGAGGAAGAGGAGGGAGAGATAGAGGAAAAGTGAGTAGAGGTAGAGAGAGAAAGAGAGCGAGAGTAGAGGTAGAGAAAGAGGAATTGAAAGAGAGAGAGAAAGGTAGAAGGAGAACGTAGAGCGAGGAAGAGCAGGGAGAGAGAGCGAGAGAAGGAGATGTACGAGAGATGTACGAGAGAGAGAGAGAGAGAAAGAGAGAGGGAGAGAAGGAGAGAGAGTCAGGTGTGAGAGGGATGTTGGAGAGATTGAGAGGGAGGGAGAGAGGGAGGAGTGGGAGAGGGAGGGAGAGAGGGAGGAGAGAGAGAGAGCGAGCGGGAGATGTACGAGAGAGCGAGAGAGATGGGGGAGGGAGAGAGGGAGGGAGGGAAGGATAAAGAGAGAGGGAGGGAGAGCATCTGGTTCAGATGTAGATAGAGAGACATGTGCCGGAGGTGTGTGTGTTAGTGAGAGAGTGACACCTCTCATCAGGATCTCTGTGACTCACCACCTGACCAGAACAGCGCGCACACACACACACCTGCGTACTCTCTCTTGTCCCTTGTGCACAATTCCCCACATGTAACAATCTAAAAGTAGGAATGTTGGAAATATCTGTATAAGAACCATAAAAAACTGCCGGTTAGACTGCAGAGAGGAAAATAGACCGAAGAGAGAATGATCGACAGAGAGAAAGACACAGAAAGAGAGAGTGGGCGGAAGAAGAAAGCACTGCACTAAAATACCATGAGCTGCTAATAGTCTATAAATAGGGTGTGATTCACACACACACACACACACACACACACACACACACACACACACACACACACACACACACACACACACACACACACACACACACACACACACACACACACACACACACACACACACACACACACACACACACACACACACCCCCCAGTCCTCCATCTGTTTCTTATCTAAATATTTCATCCCACACCTCCACCCCTCCATTCTCACACCCCATCATGAAACAGACTCTCTCAAAACAAAATGACATCACTGTACAGGGTGAAAATAGAAGACACATAGAGAGGCCACCATGGCTGTTCTATTAGTTATGACTGAGAGAGAGAGCTGAATCAGGAGTGTGTTCAAGCCCTCTCCCTGGCCCTGTCCAAGCCCTCCCCCTGGCCCTGTCCAAGCCCTCCCGCTGGCCCTGTCCAAGCCCACCCCCTGTCCAAGACCTCCCCCTGGCCCTGTCCAATACCTCCTCCTGTCCAAGCCCTCCCCCTGACCCTGTCCAAGCCCTCCCCCTGGCCCTGTCTAAGCCCTCCCCCTGGCCCTGTCCAAGCCCCCCCTGGCCCTGTCCAAGACGTCCTCCTGTCCAAGCCCTCCCCCTGGCCCTGTCCAAGACTTCCCCCTGTCCAAGACCTCCCCCTGTCCAAGCCCTCCCCCTGGCCCTGTCCAAGACTTCCCCCTGTCCAAGACGTGCTCCTGTCCAAGCCCTCCCCCTGGCCCTGTCCAAGACCTCCCCCTGTCCAAGACCTCCCCCTGTCCAAGACCTGGCCCTGTCCAAGACCTCCCCCTGGCCCTGTCCAAGACCTCCCCCTGGCCCTGTCCAAGACCTTCCCCTGGCCCTATCCAAGACCTCCCCCCTGGCCCCCCCTGTCCAAGACCTCCCCCTGGCCTCACTGGCCCTCCAAGACCTCCCCTGTCCAAGACCTCCCCCTGGCACTCACTCCCCTGGCCCTGTCCAAGACCTCCCCCTGGCCAAGACCTCCCCTGGCCTTGTCCAAGACCTCCCACTGGCCCTGTCCAAGACCTCCCCCTGGACCCCCCCTGTCACAAGACCCTCCAAGACCTCCCCCTGTCCAAGACCTCCCCCTGGCCCTGTCCAAGACCTCCCACTGGCCCTGTCCAAGACCTCCCCCTGGCCCTGTCCAAGACCTCCCCCTGGCCCTGTCCAAGACCTCCCACTGGCCCTGTCCAAGACCTCCCACTGGCCCTGTCCAAGACCTCCCACTGGCCCTGTCCAAGACCTCCCCTGGCCCTGTCCAAGACCTCCCACTGGCCCTGTCCAAGACCTCCCACTGGCCCTGTCCAAGACCTCCCACTGGCCCTGTCCAAGACCTCCCACTGGCCCTGTCCAAGACCTCCCCTGGCCCTGTCCAAGACCTCCCACTGGCCCTGTCCAAGACCTCCCACTGGCCCTGTCCAAGACCTCCCACTGGCCCTGTCCAAGACCTCCCACTGGCCCTGTCCAAGACCCCCCCTGGCCCTGTCCAAGACCTCCCCTGGCCCTGTCCAAGACCTCCCCCTGGCCCTGTTCAAGACCTCCCCTGGCCCTGTTCAAGACCTCCCACTGGCCCTGTTCAAGACCTCCCACTGGCCCTGTCCAAGACCTCCCCCTGGCCCTGTTCAAGACCTCCCCCTGGCCCTGTTCAAGACCTCCCCCTGTCCAAGACCTCCCCTGGCCCTGTTCAAGACCTCCCCCCGTCCAAGACCTCCCCTGGCCCTGTTCAAGACCTCCCCCTGTCCAAGACCTCCCCCTGGCCCTGTTCAAGCTCTGTGTGTCCACCTCCAGAATAATGTGACACAGCCATGTGGGAGACCACGGTCCTAAGATCCTCTGACAAAGGCCCTGAGGCTAGTGCCAAGGAAGCCCCGAGGCTAGTGCCAAGGAAGCCCCAAGGCTAGTGCCAAGGCAGCCCCAAGGCTAGTGCCAAGGAGGCCCCGAGGCTAGTGCCAAGGCAGCCCTAAGGCTAGTGCCAAGGAAGACAGACACACACACGCATGCACACACACACACTTTCTCTCTGTCTCTCGTTGTCTCACACATCTGTAGTTGAAGTGTTCAGTAAGGTGATATAAACAGTAATCTCCTGCAGTCTGACCACAACAATACAGACCACTGTATATTTATGTGTGACATATGTGTTACTGTATATAGTTGATCTCACCTCTGTACTTGTGTGTACAGTGTGTGTTTGTACAGTGTTCTCACTGGAACCAAAAGGGTTCTCACTGGAACCAAAAGGGTTCTCACTGGAACCAAAAGGGTTCTACCTGGAACCAAAAGGCTTTCTTCAAAGGGTTCTCCTATGGGGACAGTCAAAGATCCGTTTAAGGTTCTAGATAGCACCTTTATCTCTTAGAGTGTATCGCTGAGGTGTATATGTATGTATGTATATGTGTGCGTGTGTGTATTTAAATGTGTG